>NC_138038.1:42500836-42759729 GCF_964106645.2 Podarcis pityusensis | reverse complement strand
AGAGCTGAGGGTTTTCGTTGATCTCCTTCACTGCAAATTGCAAGGCTAGTATATGCTGGTAGTTCTTAGGTACCACACTAAAAAGAGAGTTTCGTTTTCTATCAGAAGGGCATATAACACTTTGCAAATTAATCACAGCTCAGTTCTACATCATCCCCATTAGTATTATTTTTTACTGCAATTATTTAAGGTTGTTTTTTTTTTTTTTTGCAGGGGAGGAAACTCTTAAACAGGTATCACTACAAGTGTTTCTCCTATTTGCCTAAAATGGTAGAAAAGGGATGTAGGGGAAAATTCTATGGGAGTGGAGTGCAGAATGTCCCTAATCCACATCTTTAATGCTGGTTTCATAATCTGTGTCCTTTTTTCATTCTCTTGGGGCCCTAAAGCAAAAGTGATGCAGTTATTTACAGAACAATATTACATGTCTTCATATTATACCTGAATGTTTAATTCAGTGGGGGAACTGGCAAAAATTTCTTCAAACTAGTGGAAATCCTCCTGACCATATTTCTCCCACATCATATCTCCTTTGATCCAAACAGTAGTTCTGCCTCTAGGACAAGGGTGGAGAACTGTGGCCTACAGGTGCTGTTGTCCAACAATATCCATTATAATTGATGGACATTCTTGGCTGGATCTCATGGAGTCGAACAACCACTGCACGGCCACAGTTTATCCACCCCTCCTCTAAAATTAATCTCCGCAGTGTCCAAAGAAGGAAACAAAACGTAGAAGTAAAATTATCAAGGTCTTACTATAGCTCTTCAAGCAATGTTGGTGGGGGTTTTTCGGTGAAGGCTATTGAACTGGAGACGATGATGCTGTGAGAGGCTATGCCACCAAGGATGAGGTCTCCTTCCTGATGATACTGATGAATTGGAGTATATGGATCATGGACATGACATTTAACAATGGGAGGTTTGCATATTGCATGAGGAAGTAGAGTCAGCAACAAGACCAACAATGCCACCATCTTTGGCACAATCTTTCCCTACAAAAAGATCCCCCTTGTTATTTTACAGCATTGGAGACTGAAGTAGTCTGACCTGATTGGCCTATTAGTCTGTTCATATGTCTGAAATCCATAATGTGAAAACTGGTGAAAAAAATAGTGATGACATTGATGGATCCTTGCTGGTTTCTGATTCCTAAGCCTAACTGTGATTGCTGGAGGTAATATATTTTTGTAAGGCTTCTCCAACCTTGTATCCTTCAGGTGTTTTGCACTCCAATTCACAACATTCAAAGCTGGCTGCAAGTGATGGGGTTGGGATCCACAACAGTCCAATGACACTAGACTTTGAAAGGCTCAGTTATAATACCTTTCACAGACTTTCTCATTAGCTTGGACAGTGTACTTTGCAATTCCTTGAAGTGCTTTGACACAAGGGAACATTAATTATAGTTCTTTGTATAATTAAAGGGAAGACAGTCATTTGTGTGTTTTTCTGAACAGAAGTTTTCATTTCCTCTTAGCTGCATATGGCTTTGGCTTACAGTAATAAACAAGATGGGAAACAATACTGAAAATACAACCCTTTGGTCTCAAGAGAGGGAGGAAATGAATATGTTTGATGATAGCACTGGCCTCTTGAAATTCTGACCTGGAAAGTTCTAATATTAATAAATGTTATAAATGTTACAATATTATACGACCTGAGCCTACGATGGTGGTATTCACAGCATTAATACACCTAAAGGTCTAGTTTTTCTCATAGCTGTAGCCTTCGGATTCAAACAGAAATCAAACATTTATGCTTTAAAATAAAATAAAAGAAATCTTGCTGCTTTCCAGGTCATAGCACTGCAAACTCTCAACTCTAAACGCAGGCTTTGTCCTTCCACCCAGATGATGGAGGGGCTCCAACCATTTCTTCTTCAAAATAGAGCCCACTTTCCTTTGTTCTCCCAATGGCCCATCACCCAAGCAATCACCTCAACACAGGAAGGCAGCCTGGCTTATATTTTAACACTTGCTGAATCCAGGGATTAGAAGGATCTGACATGCAGCCTACTTTCCCCGATTCCAGCCCAAATTCATAACTGTATATAAAATACACCACAGCAAGAACAAAAATGGCAGAATATGAGCTGTTCAAGTACAATAAATGATTTTATATGATTAGAAAGAGTAATATTTGAAGGTAGCAGATCCCTGTATAGTAATTTTATTTCATTAGATGTATCATAATGTGACCCCAAAGCTCTCCAACAGGGAACCTACTGCCCTGCATGAAGGTTTCAATATGGAGTTCCTTGGAGTCTCCTGACCTTCTGCATCAACAGTGATAGATGCGCTGGACTACTCTTTCACTATCTCCAACTCACTTTGAGTATCTCTTTCTAATTGGCTCTCCAGGTCTTTCTTTGTTTCTCATTGATAACCTTGTGTTCAGTTCCTTGTCATGCTGTTTCAGCTTCATCAGCAAATTTGATCAATGAGTTTGGTATCATAAAATGACCCCTCCCCCAGATTCCTCATTTAGACAATGTGTCAATGTCATGGATGGACGCAAATTTCTAGCCAATACAATATAGGAAAGTGAAACTCATGCATTCTACAAGACTTCCTTTTAAATAATCAATCCCTATTGTTTAGTTCAGGTCTCAACCAAATATTGTAGAGCAGATGTACCAATATGGAATACTCAGTTAATAAAGAGAAGAATTCTGGCTATGCTTTTATCCTGATGCCTAGGAAGTGTTGGGAGATACATGTACATGTAATCTACCTATGAACCTCTAAACATACACATAAAAGAGGTGGCTCTGTTTTGTAAGTCAAACACATGGTGCCCTTCAAATGTGCCTAAACACTTCTAAACTCAGAAATTCACAACAGAGAATTTGAAAAGCAAACTTTTATTACAGTAGGGTGGTGGGTAATGAGGTTTCAGCAACTATGTTATAATATTCCAATGTAATGCTTTCATGGGTATATTTTAATTCTAATATTCTAATTCATTCATACTCCATAATTTCAAAAGAGAAGAGTTCATTCAAAGGGGAAAAGAAAGTGGTGAAACATAACCCCTAGTTACAGAAGTTTCTATGGTTTCAACCACTCGAGGGAAACCCCATGGGATCACTAGAAGTGGGCCCCTTCTTCCTGCCCAGTGCCCCTTTCCCCAACTTAAACTGGTGTCTTGAGTCTTCCTTAGTTTGAGACGGATGGCAAAACATTTTTACCCAGATTATCTGTCAGATTTAGAGTTTTGAAGAAAGCAAGTGGGGAAAAAAAGATAGAGTAGGTCCTTCATAAACCTTATAGTACTCAGTGTGTTATTTTTTGTGACTGTTGTTATGTGCATTTTTAAAAAGATTTCCACAAACTTATCCTAAAAAATATCCACTAGAATGGGGCAGGATATACATTAACAGCCACATGCAGAAAAGTAAGATGGGATTAGACATGGTAAAATTGTTACATCTCTAGTATGGAATATTTGTGGGGAAGACTATCAGGGCAGAATAGTACAGTGCCGAGGCCTAAGAACAACAAACACAGAGTTCACAGTGAGCAGGTACAGTAGATCTGGAATTGCTGAAGATGGTGGACTCAGTATGTTGAAAGAGGGCAAGTAGTGGAGATTTGCAGGTAATAGGCATCTGCACGGCCAACCTGATCTGGGTGTGAAATCTTTGGCCCTGGATTGGGCTGGCGAAGGGAACAACGGCCCTGCACTGTATCCATCCACAGAGCAAGTTGGGGGCAGGGCTCATATTTTATTGGTGTTTTAAAAATTCTGATTAAAGTTGGAAGCAGGCAGATGAAGGAGACACACCATCTCCTTCCCACTTTGACTAACAGCAGAGGAGGGTTTAATCCTGTGCAGTGTTAGGCTGAAGAGGATTCTGGGTGCTTCTTTTCAGAGATGCATACAAATCTCAAAAAGTACATAATTATATATGGACTAAGCACGGTGAGACGTAAATAAAAGAGAAAAAAAGAGAAAGAGAAAATTTCTTCATGTTTTAGGTTATATAATTCTTCAATCTAATCATAGAACGGAGCAACACGTTTATTTTTCCCAATTTATCAGTATCAGTCTTTTTTCTGTGGTAAGGGCATGGAGAGTCCACTCATATTATTCCATGCACTTTGTGTATAATTCAAGAGGATATTTTGCTCTGTAAATGTAAAGTTGTTCCACACAGTTCTGTGGATAGTTTAAGTTTCCTTCTGCCAAAAACCTTTCAATATAGGATTATCCCTATTGCATCTCCAACAGTTAGATACCTTAGATAGCCCTTTTTAAAGCAAACAACATGGGATCCAGTATATTCTAAATATTATTTCTTGTTGTATGAGCCTCAGTTTAAGGTCCACAGACACCCTTGTTATAGCATTAAAAACAGTGTCCAACTGTGTGGTCAAAACTGAGGTCTCTAATTCCTTATTCCAATCCTCCCTCAATGCCTGTATATCAAATTAGTTTGCTACTAACTAAGATTTATATATGTCAAGGGCCACCTTTTTTGTTGCATAAGAATCAATCAACTGCTTCAATATATGTGGAGATATTTGCATTGAGCATTTGTAGGCAATCTGTATTTGTCTCTTAAAATGGAATATGTATTAAATTCCTCCTCTTCATTTATTAGCTGGTCTAACATTAATATACACTGATTGATCCACCTCCTCCATACAACCATTTCTTTCCCGATTATTAAAGATGGGTTTCCCCACAAAGTCATTTTGTTGAGGAAGAAAGGGTAAATTTTATATTTTGGGGACATGTGGTGCCATTTCATTAGAATTAAAGTGTTTGTTTCAATAGCATATTGAGTATTAATGTATTTAGACTCAAGTCCTGCCTATCTTTCTAGAGGTGCTAGAAAAGAATATTCCAAAGCAGCCCCATTTGGACAGTTGTTTTCAGTTATGGGTCTCCAGAATTGTGTACCTGACAGTAAGTATGCTTGGTGGTACAATTCTGAGATTCGGATTCCAAATCTTCTTCATTTTATCCGTATTTGCATTTTTTGCATAGATATGCTTGGAAACTGAAGAGCTCTAAAGGCATTTTCTAAACAAAGATTTGATTTTGAGAAAGAATTTGCTTGATATGGTTCGATATGTGAATTGGAATTTCTCTTCAGATATAAACTAGTCTATGTATTATGTTCAGTTTAAGAAAATTTTCTTCTTATTAAGTGCTCCTTACTGTTCAGCTCAGGCTTCAGCAAAATAATGTAACATTTTGGGCAAAAGATGCAACCCAACAAGCCAGCACTGGAGGCTAAGATAGAGAAGATCTCCACAGCCACCATGTATTTCCCCTTTGTGCTCATGTAGGAAGGGACAAAGGATAACCAAACACTGCAAAAGACCAACATGCTGAAAGTGATGAACTTGGCTTCATTGAAACTGTCAGGTAATTTCCGAGCAAGGAAGGCCACAGTGAAACTGACAATAGCTAGGAAGCCCATGTAGCCCAAGACACAGTAAAAGAAAGTCACAGTCCCCTCATTGCACTCCAGTACAATTTCTTCAGTCACTGACTTCATGTCAGCATTAGGGAATGGAGGAGAGATCACCAGCCATACAGTGCAGATGAGTGCTTGGAGAAGGGAGCAGGAGAGGACAATAGAGTTTGCCAGTCCCTTCCCCACCCACTTTCTCATCCGGGATCCTGGTTTTGTGGCCATGAAAGCCAGAACCACAGTGATGGTTTTTGCCAGTACACAAGAAACAGCCACTGAGAAGATGATGCCAAAAGCAGTTTGTCGGAGGAGACACATCACTTTGTCAGGATATCCAATGAACAGTAATGCAGAAAGGAAGCAAAGCAAGAGGGAGATGAGCAGAGCGTAGGTGAGGTCCCGGTTGTTGGCTTTCACAATGGGAGTGTCCCTGTGCTTCACAAATATTTCCAGTACCAGTGCTGTAATGAAAGCAAAGGAAAGAGCAGAAGAGGCTAAGCTGAGGCCCAGAGGTTCTTCAAAGGACAAGAAGGTTGTACGCTTGGGAATACATATAGTCTTATGTTTGTTTGGATACTTTTCATCTTCACATTCATAGCAGTCATTCATGTCTGAGAAAGAAAAACATGGTTCTTAAATCCAAAAAAAATGACCAACATGCCACTCCACTTCCTCTATTGTTTGTTTCTTTCAATATTTTGAACCGGTTTTTAAAAATTAAAGTTTGATCTTGTGAATACAAAAGCATATAAGGAGTTCAAAACAATTAATGTTGAAAATGATGAAACCATGTTGAATACTGATGGTGTTAAAATTCAAGGGTGGGCACAGATACACTTCCTGATCTACATACAGAAGCAACTCAAATTTTCCTGTCACTGTTTTTGTTGCTCCCACTTACTTACTCCTTCATTAAGGAGTGATTGTGTAATTCAGTTTTTGCAGATTTCAACATTCAATGACCTTTCAACATCTTTCAACTGTTTTCTGGATTTAAGTATTTCACACTTCTCCATACATTACGGCACAATTCTCTGAAGTTTCAGGGCATCAATAAATGTTTAAATATGTTACCAGAAAATAAGTGGACATTGAAATATTGTTTGTAAGGGAAAAATAAATGTCTAAGCACATTTCAAGAGAAAATGTAGGAATTAAGTATATAATAAATCAACCGAATAGTGGGCAAAAGTATGTGAAAGTAAAAGGGATTCTGCCATCTCTAGTCAAAGTGTCAAAACAGCTTTCAAGGACTGCTGTAGAAGATGATTTCACAAAGAAGGACAAACACTATGCCAAGATGATGGTGAAATGCAATCCTGGCATAAATTAAGACAGCATAAAGTGTACCAGATGCAAAATGCATTCAGGGTCAGGGCTGCCACTGATTGAGCTACCCAAAGCTTGTCAGATAGAAAACAAACTTTTAAAATAGCATTGGGGTTACACCACCCTTTTCATTAGCTTAATTTAGGTTGGGTTTCCAAATCATGTGACCATGCTGAATAGCCTTCATGTGTTGTATGCTAAGTATATCCCCCACCGTGGTCTCAACCCTATATGATATATCCAACTGTTACAGAATGCTCATTATGGCTCATCTGAAAATCAACTTTATACTAATCCTATTCAAGCTGCTGCAGTTTGCTATAGGATTCATCCTTAATAATAGCATTCAACATCACAAATTATCACACACACACATACTTTCATTAGGTCTCTCTTCTACCAGATTTCTAAATATTTCATAAGCTGTAAAAAGGAACCTTGGTGATTGCATAATTTTATATCCATGTTCTCGATTAGAGGCAGCAAAGTATAAATATAGACAGTAAATTTCTTACCCTCCTGGTCTGAAATCTTTCCTTCTGGACATGGGATGCAATCGTAGCAGCAAAATGCTTCCCCCTCCTTCACTTTCCTGCAAAAACCAGGGCGGCAGCTCTCAGTACATACAGAGTTAGGCTGTGTCTAATACACAAATGAAAGAGAGAGATGTATAAAATAAGTGGACTCAAAGAAAAGCTAAAAGGGGAAATGAAGCTCTTCCTTAAAAGGGATTTGCAAAAGATCAACAACATTCATTTCTGCAATTCACTTAATAGGTTGTTTCAATTCCAAATTGGGCACATTTTCTGACATTTCCCATTGACACAATGTGCAAACTCCAATAAATCATTGTTTTTTGCAGTTACTGTTGTGGATAGTAATGTTTTTAACATCCTCTTTAGTCAGGACTCTGACTAGGTATGCACACCTCTTTCTGCCACAGTGACATTGTGGTGGTGTCACTTAATGCAAAGTTGACATCAGATAGAGTTATACACCTGCTATTCTAAAATCTTGAATTGTGGGATGCATAATCTGCCTTGTGAGGTCTACAAATGTGTGAAAAAGTCATACGAATTTTTTAAAAGGAGCCACCGTTTAGAAAGTGTTGAAAATTGACATATGGACCCCCTTTTTTTAATTAAATGTTTATTTTACTGTAATATTTATACCTGCAAGCTATAGGTTTGCTTTCTAATTTTGGTGAAAACCACTGACGGAATTTATTCAGGCTTCTCAAAAATGACATGCTGTCATTGGCTTGGCAAAGGTCAGAGTGGTTCAAAGATGACTAATGTTTTAATTTTTTATTATTTTTATTTGTGAATTCTGAAAAAGTAACAGTTCAGCTACATGATTAATGTTTTCCTTGCCCATTAAAGAATATGGGAGCTAGAAGCAACCATCTATTTTTTAAAATATCTTTTTAATCAAACAAAATGTTTTGTTTAAAATTCAATCCATGTGGTCTGATCAAAAGTGTTTTTGAGCAATGTGTATTACAGCATCCCACATTCTTGCCTTGGGTCTTTTAGCAAAGCCACAATAGAGAGCCATTGCTCTCTATCCAGTAGATGGTGGCATCTAATTCTCCACTCAGCTATTCATTTGTGGGCTTAATATCAGTATCGAAGGAGGCGCATTCAGATGCCCCAGAGAATGATTCATAGTGACAGCCAAGGGGTACTGAGGTACAGAAGCGGGTAAGGACTTCCTTGTTGATTATATTGAACAGACTATATTGTGGGATGCACCTTTTTGAGGTGCAAAAAGGGTTTTCTTGTGTGTGTGTTTCTTTGTGGCTGATTAGCTGCTCTCCCTGTGCAAAGGTCAGAGGGGGCAGGGTTTCTGTTGAGGCAGGTGATTAGCTGTGGGAGGAGCTTATCAGAGCTTGCAGGGCAGTTTGATCCATCTTTTACATTTAGGGGAGCTAGTCTCAAACGTTTGTTGGGGGAGACCTAGGTTTTTTTTGGGGGGGGAGTTATTTGTCCTGTCTTCACGCTTTTTATGATGGAGGACCGCTGTAGCCACCCCCAAGGCACGTTCTCAAGATGGAGGGGGAGGGAACAGCTGCAGTCGCCTGCGGTTCCTGTGCAATGTTTGCCATCTTGCCAAAGGTTGCAGGCAGCTTTACCTGCAGCAATTGCATGTTGATTGCCCTCTTAAAAGACAAAGTCCAGCAACTGGAGGAACGTGTAGCTACGCTCCAAAGAATTAGAGAGCTGGAGCTCTTCTTGGAAGCAACAGAGCACACCGTCTCCACCAAGGAGGAGACAGGGGACTCCCCTGAGAAGGAGGCTAGTTCACCAACACAGGAGCCAGATACATGGAGAAACGTGACTCAAAGACATAGGAGGCCCAGGGTTCACTCTGATTGTTTAGAAATACGCAATCGCTTTGAGGTCCTCTCCCCTAGCATGGAAGACGAAGAGCAGACTCCATTTGAGGATCTCTCCCTCATTACAGTCGATCAGGTATATGAAGACGAGCAGCAAAGTCAGTCCTCAGGGAATGTGCAGGCGACCTTGGAACGGACAGCTCACGGAAGAACCCCGACCAGGGATTTCATGATGGCTGGGAGTTTGTTAAGAGGGAGATAGTAAAAGCACAACTTCAGGCAATACCAATGAGACGGAAACATGGAAGGTGCCTAAAGAAGCCAGGGTAGCTATCTAAAGAACTTTTAACTGAGTTAAGATTAAAAAAGGATGTGTACAAAAAACGGAAAAGGGGGGAAACCACCAAAGAGGAATTCAAACAAATAGCCAGCACGTGTAGACACAAAGTCAGAAAAGCTAAAGCACAGAATGAACTCAGGCTTGCTAGAGAGGTTAAAAGCAACAAAAAAGGCTTTTATGGGTATGTTCGTAGCAAAAGGAAGAACAAAGAAACAGTGGGGTCACTCAGAGGAGAAGATGGTGAAATGCAAACAGGGGACACAGAAAGGGCTGAACTCCTCAATGCCTTCTTTGCCTCAGTCTTCTCCGATAAAGAAAACAATGCCCAACCTGAAGAATTTGGAGCAAATGATTCAGCAGAGGAAACACAGCCCAGAATAACTAAGGAGATAGTACAAGAATACTTGGCTAGTTTAGATGTATTCAAGTCTCCAGGGCCAGATGAACTGCATCCAAGAGTATTAAAAGAACTGGCAGATGTGATCTCAGAACCACTGGCAGTCATCTTTGAGAATTCCTGGAGAACAGGCGAAGTCCCGGCAGACTGGAGGAGGGCAAATGTTGTCCCTATTTTCAAAAAGGGGAAAAGAGAGGACCCAAATAATTACCGCCCAGTCAGTCTGACATCAATACCAGGGAAGATTCTGGAGCAGATCATTAAGCAAACAGTCTGTGAGCACCTAGAAAGGAATGCTGTGATCACCAATAGTCAGCATGGATTTCTGAAAAATAAGTCATGTCAGACTAACCTGATCTCGTTTTTTGACAGAATTACAAGCCTGGTAGATGAAGGGAACGCAGTGGATGTAGCCTACCTTGATTTCAGCAAGGCATTTGACAAGGTGCCCCATGAGATTCTTGTAAAGAAGCTGGTAAAATGCAGTCTTGACTATGCTACCACTCAGTGGATTTATAACTGGCTGACTGACCGAACCCAAAGGGTGCTCATCAATGGTTCCTCTTCATCCTGGAGAAGAGTGACTAGTGGGGTGCCACAGGGTTCTGTCTTGGGCCCGGTCTTATTCAACATCTTTATCAACGACTTGGATGATGGACTCAAGGGCATCCTGATCAAATTTGCAGATGACACCAAACTGGGAGGGGTGGCTAACACCCCAGAGGACAGGATCACACTTCAGAACGACCTTGACAGATTAGAGAACTGGGCCAAAACAAACAAGATGACTTTTAACAGGGAGAAATGTAAAGTATTGCACTTGGGCAAAAAAAATGAGAGGCACAAATACAAGATGGGTGACACCTGGCTTGAGAGCAGTACATGGGAAAAGGATCTAGGAGTCATGGTTGACCACAAACTTGACATGAGCCAACAGTGTGACGCGGCAGCTAAAAAAGCCAATGCAATTCTGGGCTGCATCAATAGGAGTATAGCATCTAGATCAAGGGAAGTAATAGTGCCACTGTATTCTGCTCTGGTCGGACCTCACCTGGAGTACTGTGTCCAGTTCTGGGCACCACAGTTCAAGAAGGACACTGACAAACTGGAACGTGTCCAGAGGAGGGCAACCAAAATGGTCAAAGGCCTGGAAACGATGCCTTATGAGGAACGGCTAAGGGAGCTGGGCATGTTTAGCCTGGAGAAGAGGAGGTTAAGGGGTGATATGATAGCCATGTTCAAATATATAAAAGGATGTCACATAGAGGAGGGAGAAAGGTTGTTTTCTGCTGCTCCAGAGAAGCGGACACAGAGCAATGGATCCAAACTACAAGAAAGAAGATTCCACCTAAACATTAGGAAGAACTTCCTGACAGTAAGAGCTGTTCGACAGTGGAATTTGCTGCCAAGGAGTGTGGTGGAGTCTCCTTCTTTGGAGGTCTTTAAGCAGAGGCTTGACAACCATATGTCAGGAGTGCTCTGATTGTGTTTCCTGCTTGGCAGGGGGTTGGACTCGATGGCCCTTGTGGTCTCTTCCAACTCTATGATTCCATGATTCTATATTAAACACCAATGACTTTACATTGTTCTTTTGTTCTATCTAGGAATATAACAACCAGAAGTTATAGGGATTAGGTTTTTGTTACGGGGGTTATGTAAAAGCTGATGTCACATCATGTTTCTTCCTTCTCTCAGCATTGTTATAAATATAGGCACAGATGTGTGGCAGCCCAAGTATTTGAGATACTATCTAGGTTGGCCCATTGGGTGCAATTTGCATTTATATTGTTATATGCTACATCAGGCTCTGAGCAGTGAGAGAATCAGGACTTAGATTTCCTTTTAAGTAAGCTCAGTGGAGACCACAGAGTCTTGAGCATATATGGCTTTATTTAAACATTCAAGCATATGGCTTTATTTATACTAGTTCTGCAAGCTTCCCTTTATGTGTTCTCCTCTCACTGATGCAGGATCCCAGGATCGGAATGGGAACCAGGCTTGAATTCAGACTGATCCTCCAAACTCATAACAATATATTCAATAGAATATATAGAATAGAATTCAATAGAATTCACTTCTTTAAGTTGTCAATTAATACATTCATTTCCAGTGTTAAAGGAACCAGTATAGAGGCTGTGCATTCAGCTTATAACATTAATACATAGTTTGTTCTATCTTTAATCTTTACTCCAATCCAATTTTATAAAGGCTGAAGAATGTATAATGAAATTATCTTTGTATGTTATGTTAAAGTGTTTAAAATCACAATTGGCTGATGTTCACATCCTACCTGGTTAAACCAATGGTGCCATTTTATGGCTCCCTCATTGATGGTCAACGCTTGCTGTGGAGGAGCCAGGGAATCCACCCCTCCTATCTTCACTCTCCGAAAGGATTGGTTGGAGGAAAGAATCCAATTGGTAATATCAAATCCAGCTAGTATCTCCCCATTCTGGTCCAAGGAAATCTTATCCCCAGCGCTGTTGTTAAATGAGATACCCCTCAGAAAATAATGGAGCTGGATAGAAAGAGAAAGTATAGAAAAGGCTTCAATTTAGCAAGAGATAACTATGATGTTCACTTTTTATGGCAGGTTTCCAAATATCCATCTTGGCGGAAAGCAGATTTCTTTTCATATATAGCCAGGTATTTCTCACATTTGGAAGTTCATTTCAAATTACAGATTTTTAAGATCTCCTGCAGCAAATGCACACACACTAATAATTTATTAGTGGAAAGTGGGTCCTCTGTTCATTTTGTTGTCTAAAATACATCACACTGTTCTCTATAGACACTATATGCTATGCTACGTGATATATTATTCCTTTTATACACCAACTTCAGAGGTAAATGGGAAAACAATCCCATGCTCATCTAAGTGTCGGTTTGCAAGCCCCCTCCATAGAGGCTGGCCCCTCTCACTGTCCTCGGAGCTTGCTTACCGGTAACCTCCTCTGGCTGATATCCAGACAGACCAGGGAGATTTTGATAGGCGACATTTTCCCAAGCGTGGGTAAAATGCACAACCCCTCCCTCCTGCTTCTGCAGGGGAAAGAAAATAAGTCAGAAATCTATTTACATGATGTTTATTTCTGACATTACAGCACTAGAGAAAAACACGTCCTTTCAGTTCAGTTCTTCTAGCAAGTCTGACAAACTTCCTGAACATGCTCAGTCAGAAGGTTTCAAATTACACTCTTCACAAAGACTTATCCAGCCTGTGAACGTCCTGGGAAATTCTTCTTTCCCACAGATAGGCACATCATGTGATGTCAACAATCTGGCTGTCTGCAGCTGTGATGTTTCCATATACTGACACTAAGAGGTTACTATTAATAGTTGAAGAAACAGGTTAAAGAAGTAATGGTGATAAAGGCAAAGTCTAGAAGTTGGCTATATCATGCTTGGATGGAATTCATTTTCTTTTGTTCTCTTTCAGTATTTCTACTTTAAGTTGAAACCATTTAAAAGAAGAAATTTAAAATATTTAAAATAATAAAAATTACAATAAATCCAGTTTTTGAACTAATAATAATAATAATAATAATAATAATAATAAGCAGTATAATGCAAGGAGATTAAAATACGGCAACACCCATGTGACTTGCCTAAACAAAAATGTTTTAAGCAGGTGCCTAAATGAATACAGTGAAGGTTTCTGTCTGATGTTAATAGACAGCGAAGTCCAGTGGGCTGAAAGTGAAGCTAGAAAAGCATGTGAAGAAGTTCCCATTTAGCTCTATGTGCATCTCATGGCCAAAAGGCAGTGAATTGGGGAAGTGGTTTTGAGGGCATCTGGGGAAGATTTCAAGACCATTGCTGCACCCACATTGCTGACCCCTGCTGTGGTTGCATAGGGAAAATGACAGTTAACCAAATGGACAGATATAAAAGGCAAACAGAACATGTTTTGAACCTCTTTGAGGAAGGGTGTGCAGTCCAGTACCTGCCACAGCGTTTTTTTGTGAAACTTCACTCCTCCCCTGATCATTACTGGTCTGTGTTTGCCTCGGGATGTAGACATGGCATGTAAAGCATGGGCCACAGCATAGACAGCATTGTAGATGTGGTAGCTGTGGCTGGTCATGCTCATTTCAAAGAAAGGACCAGGAAGATTCTCCAGCTTCTCTTGCCCAGTGCAAATATCCCCCTTCACACCGCCAACCACTCGATTTGCAAATACACAGCCAAATGCCTGTTGCCAGAAGTCCAAAATGAAGCCATCTCCTTTTGGGTTGGAAGGGGTTTTGCTCTGGACAAATTTACGAAATCCTGGTGGATCATTTGAGTGGGTTGTGAATGAGAGAACCCCATGGAGTCTCTCTGTATCCCATGTCCGTTGATAGACAAAAGAAGTGAGCTCCACCTGGGCTGTCATAATCCACACTTTACCTTTTGGGGTATTTGAACTTTGTTCCAGTTCTGATAGGTAAGGAAACCACCTAAAATATGCCCCAGAATTTGATTCTCCATAGAACAACACCACATTGGCTTTGCTATCATTTATTCTGTCATTTATTTTTGCCCCCAGTTTAAACATATCGTTAATTTCAGTGACATATGTAGATTTGTGACTTCTTTCTATGAAGGCAAAGCAAATGCCACTCTGGGAAAATAGTGGAACCACAGTTTGCACAAATCTTTCTGCATTCTCATCATAGAAAGTAAGGATTCCAATCCATATCCACCGGAAATGCAGAAGCAAAGACAGGATCCCCTTATACTGGTGGTCTTCCTTGGGCACCATATGGTAGAAGAAAAGGCCTGGGGTTTTATCATTCATCACTGGAGCAGGGCCATATATCAGCTAAACATAGTTGTGGTAGGAGGAGAAAGAGACAGAAGCGACAATAACTTTTTTATATTAGATTTGTGTATTAAGAGCACTGTTGGGGCATTTTCCAATTGGGCCTTCTAATCCTTGCCCTTTGGGTTGCCCATGCTAAGCCCTTTTTGCTAAGCCAAGTGATACTCACCTGCCAATCAGCTGTTATCATTTATCAGGAACTGGCTAGGCCAAAAGGGATGTCTGAAGCAATAATATATGTGCTATCTATACTTGATTTCTTAACTTGGATCTGCCATTAGCGTGGCCCACGTGATTATTTGAAATGTGCGCGTTCATTTATCAGAATATATCTAGATGTGTTAAATTCCCGTAAGTTGACAAAGAGATGCATATCTCACCTGTGGAACCTTATAGATATCCAAGATTGTTGCCACATGAAGGGAAGTTTGGGAGTCGAGTCCTCCAATGATGGCTATCAAGTTTTTCTTGATGTCACAGATGTAGTTGGGGACAAATGTTTCCAGTGTGGATATGAGTAACATTGTGGCATGAGAGGTCCATTTGGCATTGAAATAGCTGTCATAGATGTGGAAACCTAAGGTGACATTGGGTAAGAGCTGAGGGTTTTCGTTGATCTCTTTCACTGCAAATTGCAAGGCCAGGATGTGCTGGTAATTCTTAGTCACCACTCTAAAAAGAGAGTTTCATTTTCCATCAGAAGAGCATGTAACACCTTGTAAATTTATCACAACACGGTTCTACATTATCCTCATTAGTATTATATTTTACAGCATTTATTTAACTTTTTTTTAAGGGGGAAGAAATTGCCTTTAAAATGTCCCTGATACACATTTTTTAATGCTGCTTCATCATCTGTGTGGAAGTCCTACCCTTATTTCATTGTCTTGGAGCCCTCACGCAAAAGTGATACAGTTATTTACAGAACAATGTTACATGTCTTCATATGATACCTGAATGTTTAAATCAGTGGGGGAAGTGGCAACATTTTCTTCAGATTTGTGGAAATTCCTCCTGATCACATTTCTCTTACAACATATCTCCTTCGACCGAAACATTTGTTCTGCCTCTAGGTCAAGGACGGAGAACTCTCCAGTGGCTCTCCAGATGTTGTTATACTACTATGTCCATTATTATTGATGGAACTGATGGAGTCCAACAACCACTGCAGGGCCAAAGTTTAGCCACCCCTCCTCTAAAACTGATCACTCCAGTGCCCAAAGAAGGAATCAGAATACAGAAGAGAAATTATTCAGTTCTTACTCTATCTCTTCAAGCAATGTTGGTGGGGGGTTTTCAGTGAATGCTATTGAACTGGAGACGATGATGCTGTGAGAGGCTATGCCACCAATGATGAGGTCTCCTTCCTGATGATACTGATGAAGTGGAGTGTATGGATCATGGACATGGCATTTAACAATGGGAGGCTTGCATATTGCATGAGGCAGTAGAATCAGCAGCAAGAGGAACAATGCCACCATTCTTGGTACAATTGCTCTGTATAATCAAAAATCTCCCTTGTAATATTACTTCTTTTGAGATGGAATTAATTTGACCCAATTGTCCTTTTAGCCTGCTCATATGTCTGAAATCTAGACTGTGAAAACTGGAAAAAATAAAATATTGATAGTGCTGATGGATCCTTGCTGATGGTTTCTGATTCCTAAGTCTAGCCGTGATTGCTGGAGGTAATATATTTTTATCAGCCTCCTCTAACCTTGTATCCCTCAGATGTTTTGGGCTACAGTTCACAGCATTCAAAGCTGGCTACAGGTGATGAGGTTGTGATCCAGAAAAGTCCAAGGGCACCAGACTTTGAAAGGCTCAATTACAGTACCTCTCACAGACTTTCTCATTAACTTTGATAGTGTACTGTGCAAGTCCATGAGGTGGTTTGATAAACGGAAACTTTAATTATAGTGCTTTTGATAATTGAAGGGTAGATAGTCACTTGTGTGTCTTTCTTTACGGAAGTTTTTATTTCTTCTTAGCTGCATAAGATTTTGAAGAAGAAGAAAAAATACTGGAAATGTAACCCTTTGGTCTCAAGAGGGGGAGGAAATGAACGTGTTTGATCATAACACTGGCCTCTTGAAATTCTGTTTTCTCCAACATGGAACAAATTTTTAATTCATTGGCAGTGCTCAATTTTACCTCTTGTTATTCTTGTATCTCCCGTTCCTTCTCTCCTTTTGTCACTTTTTTCCTTGCCAAAATTTAAACAGTTGTGCCACAAATACATTATTATTTCCCCCTTTCCCTTTCTTTGTGCTTTACAAATAGGAATATAATTTAAGGGCGGACATACTGATTCTTGCCCACCACCCCAATCTCTAAGTGGTGGTAGATTCCTGGGACTTGAGGTGCTCAGCCAGGATTTGTGTTTACTTTTGGAATGAGGCACAGCAGAGAGTTTGGCATTTTTAGGATATATGGTTTATTTACACATTATATACGTCCTGAACCTATGATGGGGTGGTGGTGGTTCACAGCATTAAAACCCCTAAAGTCTTTATTTCCCCCCCCTCTTAACTGTAGCCTTGAATTCAAACATTGCTCTCTGACCCTTTCTCCTGCTTGCTGCTTTATTTCTACGTCGCATCAGTGCAAACTTTCAACTCGGGCTTTTTCCTTTCAGCCTATTCAGGGTCCCAACCATTTCCTGTCGCACATAGAGCCTCCTTTCCTTTATTCTACTAATGGCCCATCAGCCTGGCAGTCACCTCAACACAGGAAGGTAGCCTGGCTTATATTTTAACACTTTCTGGATCCAGGGATTAGAAGGATCTGACATGCAGTCTACGTCTCCCTGTCCCAGTCCAAATTCATAACAGTATATAAAATGATATAATATTAAAATCTAAACTGCAAGTCAGCAAGAAGAAGAAAAAGCAGAATATGGGTAATTCATGTATGATGAATGATTTTATACCATTAGAAAGAGTAATATTTGAAGGTAGCAGATCCCTGTATAGGAATTTTGTTTCATTAAATGTATCATAATGTAGCCCCAAAGCTCTCCAAGAGGGATCCTGCTACCATCCATGAAGGTGTAAATTTGGAGTTCATTGGAATCCCCTGACCTTCTGTATCAAACAGTGATGGATACTCTGGACTTCTCTTTCCCTTTCGCTAACTCACTTGAGGTGCCTCTTCCTAATTGGTTCCCCAGATTTTTCTCTGTTTCTCATTGATAACTTTGTGCTCAATTCCTTGTCAAGCTGTTCCAACTTGATCAGCAAATTTGATCAGCGAGTGTGGTCTTATACAATGACCCCCCCCCATTCCTCATCTTGACAATGTGATAATGTGTTGGATGGACACAAATTCCCAGCCTGTACACTGAAGCAAAGAAATACTCTTGTGCTTTTTTCAAGGCCTCCTTCTAATTAATAGATCCCTATCATTCAGTTCTGGTCTCAACAAAATAATGTTGTCAGATGTACCAATATAGAAGGTGTGGGGGGGAGGGAGTTCTGGCTATGCTATTATGCAGATACCCAGGAAGTGCTGGGAGATGCATGCACACATAATTTACCCATGAACCTCTAAAAACATACATGTATGAGAGGTGGATCTGTTTTGAGAGTCAAACTCATGGTGCCCTGAAAATGTGCCTAAACAGTTCTAAACCCAGAAATTCACAACACGACATTTCAAGAGCAAACTTTTATTACAGATGGGTTCGGGGAAATGAGATTTCAGGCACTATGTTATAATCAATGCAATACAATACTTACATGGGTGCATTTTAATTCTAATATTCTAATTCATTCATACTTCTTAATCTGAAGAGATAAAAGTTCCTTCATTGTGAAAAAGAAAGTGGTGAAACATAACCCTTAGTTACAGAATGCCCCGTGTTGAGAACCATTCCTGGGGAACCCCACAGGATCACTAGGAGGGGGCCCCTCTTCCTGCCCATTGCCACCAAGGATCCATCTGAATGACCCTTCTCAGTGCTATTTTTCTAGAAAAAGAATTGCCAAAACTCTGTATGAATGCCTCCCTTGTTCTCTTATAATGGCAATGGCGCCCACCTGAGAGGTGACAGAACTGAGTTCCAGTGAGTTCTGGCTGAAAAAAAGCCCGAGCTCTTATGTCACTTAGGTTGGTATCCTGTCAACTTACCAGCAAACCATGCATATCAGCAACCAACCCAAGAGGCCTTCATGAGTGCCTGCCAGCCGAAGTCATTGCCAGTTGCAATTACGTATACAGGTGGTGACCATATTGTGTGTTCCACTACAATGGGGCAGGATGTACATTAACACAGCCACATGCAGAAAAATAAGATGGGATTAGACAGTGTAATATTGTTCATCTCTACTGCTGAATAGTTGTGGGACAGAGCCTAAGGGCAGAATAATACAGTGCCATGACCTAATGATAACAAATGCAGAGTTCATAGTCAGCAGAGGAAAAATCAGGTCTGGAATTGCTGAATATAGGGGCATCAGTGCAGTGAAAGAGGGCAAGTAGTGGAGATATGTAGGCAATAGTAGTGCTCAGTGGGCATCTGCACACCCTACTTGATCTGGGGGTGAAATCTAGGGTCCTGGATTGGGCAGACCGAGGGAACAACTGCCCTGCCCTGTATTCATCCTTAGAGCAATTTGGGGGAAGGCCTAATATTTAATTGGTATTTTTAAAATTCTGATTAAAGTTGGGAGTGGACAGGGAAAGGAGACACACCATCTCCTTCCCACTTTTTGACTGACAGCAGAGGAGGGTTAAATCCTGTGGAGTGGTTGCCTGAAGAGGATTCTGGGTGCTTCTTTTAAGGGATGCATACAAATCCCTGAACTAAATATTATATCCAGTGACACAGACCCTGATTTCTTCATCATTTTCTTCTTATTAGGTGTTCCCTATTGTTCAGCTCAGGCCTCAGCAAAATAATGTAACATTTGGGGGAAAAGATGCAACCCAACAAGCCAGCACTGGAGGCTAAGATAGAGAAGATCTCCACAGCCACCATGTATTTCCCCTTTGTGCTCATGTAGGAAGGAACAAAGGATAACCAAACACTACAAAAGACCAGCATGCTGAAAGTGATGAACTTGGCTTCATTGAAACTATCAGGTAATTTCCGGGCAAGGAAAGCCACAGTGAAACTGACCACAGCTAGGAAGCCCATGTAGCCCAAGACACAGTAAAAGAAGGTTGCAGTCCCCTCATTGCACTCTAGTATAATTTCTTCAGCCACTGACTTCATGTCAATATTAGGGAATGGAGGAGAGATCACCAGCCATACAGTGCAGATGAGTGCTTGAATAAAGGAGCAGGAGAGGACAATAGAGTTTGCTAGTCCCTTCCCCACCCACTTTCTCATCCGGGATCCTGGTTTTGTGGCCATGAAAGCCAGAACCACAGTGATGGTTTTTGCCAGCACACAAGAAACAGCCACTGAGAAGATGATGCCAAAAGCAGTTTGTCGGAGGAGACACGTCACCTTGTCAGGATATCCAATGAACAGTAATGCAGAAAGGAAGCAAAGCAAGAGGGAGATGAGCAGAGCATAGGTGAGGTCCCGGTTGTTGGCTTTCACAACGGGAGTGTCCCTGTGCTTCACAAATATTTCCAGTACCAGTGCTGTAATGAAAGCAAAGGAAAGAGCAGAACAGGCTAAGCTGATGCCTAGAGGTTCTTCAAAGGACAAGAAGGTTGCACGTTTGGGAAGACATATATTCTTATCTTTGTTTGGATACTTTTCATCTTCACATTCATAGCAGTCATTCATGTCTGAGAAAGAAAAACATGGTCCTTAATCCCAAAAATATGAGCAGCATCCCACTGCCGGTAAATACATAATTAAAATGATTTTAAAAGTGTACAAGGGGTTTCAAAGAATAAAAAAACAACTGATGGAACCGTTCTCTTCTCACCTATCCGATGTATAATACTGATTCAGGCAAAATGCAAGAGGTAGGACCACAAAGACCCTTCCTGATCTCCGGCTAGAAGCCAACTCAAATTTTCCTATCACTGTTCAAGTTGCTCACATTTAGTTACTTCTTCATTAAGGAGTGATTGTGTAATTGAAACTTTGCAAATTTCTACATTTGAAGATTTAATCAACACCTTTCAACTCTTCTCTGGTTTTATATATTTCAAACGTCTCCAAACATTACAGCACAATTCTCTGAAGTTTAAGGGCATCAAAATACATGTTTAATTATGTTACCAAAAAGTAAATGCACATTCAAATATTATTTGTGAAGAAAAATATATATGCTTACACACATTTTGATAGAAAATGCATGATTAAGTATGTAATCAATCAAACAAATCATGGGCAAAAATTTGTGAAAGTTACAGGGATTGAGTCAACTCTAGCCAAAGTGTCAAAACAGATTTCAAGATCTTCTGTAGAAGAACATATCACATTTAGGGAGAAAATCCATGCCAAGAATATGACATAATGCAAGCCTGGCAGAAATTAAGATGGCATAAAGCAGGGTTAGGCAAACTAAGGCCTGGGGGCTGGATGTGGCCCAATCGCCTTCTCAATCCGGCCCGCGGACAATCCGGGAATCATCGTGTTTTTACATGAGTAGAATGTGTTCTTTTATTTAAAACGCGTCTCTGGGTTATTTGTGGGGCATAGGAATTCCTTCATTATTATTTTTTCAAAATATAGTCTATCCCCCCACATGGTCCGAGGGACAGAGGGGCAGCCCATGGCTGAAAAAGGTTGCTGATCCCTGGTATAAAGTACACCAGATCCAAAATCCATTCAGGAGCATGGCTGCTGCTGGTTTAGTGAGCCAAAGCTCGTGAGAGAGAAAACAAGCTTTTAAAATAGTGTTTTATTGGCTTAATCTGCGCTGGGTTTCCAGGTCAAGTGACCAAGCTGAATGGGCTTCATGCATTGTATTCTAAGTACACCCCCCCCCCCGTTTCAACCCCTGTAATACTCCCCTTTTAAGGCTTACACCAGTTTAAGAAGCATATCACTCAGCAAAGCCTGCATGAGGGAGGTATAATGACAAATTTCCAGCTGTTACACAAACCTCCCGGCTCATCTGAAAATCCACTTTATACTAATCCTGTTCAACCTGGTGGATCTTGCTACAGGATTCTTCCTTAATAATAACATTCAACATCTACAATCACAAATTATCACACATACACTTTCCTTAGGTCTCTTTCAGCAGGATTTTTCAATATTTCATGAACTGTCAAAAGGAATCTTGATGAATGCATGTTATATATACTAAATTTCTTACCCTCCTGGTCAGAAATCTTCCCTTCTGGACATGGGATGCAATCGTAGCAGCAAAATGCTTCCCCCTCCTTCACTTTCCTACAAAAACCAGGGCGGCAGCTTTCAGTACATACAGACTTAGGCTGTGTCTAGAACACAAATGAAAGAGAGAGATGTTTACAATAAGTGGACTCAAAGAAAAGCTAAAAGGGGAAGTTAAGCTCTTCCTTAAAAGGGATTTGCAAAAGAACAACAACATTCATTTCAGGAATTCATTTAATAGGTTGTTTCAATTCCATTTTGACTCATTTTCTGGCATTTTCCTTTGACTCAATGTGCAAACTCCAATAAATTGGTGGTGGTTTGTGTGTGTGTGTTTTTTGCAGTTACTGTTGTGGATAGTACTGTTTTTAATATCCTCTATAGTCCTCTTTCTGCCAAAGTGGCATTAAAGGGTTGTGGTGGTGTCGCTTAATGAAAATTAAACCTCAGAGTTATACACCTGTTATTCCAAACCTTGAAACATGGCATGCATAATCTGACTTGTGACGTCTACAAATGTAAAGCCTCAGTGTTACACACTTGCTATTGTGTGACCAAGCAGCGACAGCCCCAGTCCCCAGGGATCATAAGGAAGGAATAAAGACTCTGACACCATTATATGGAATTAAAATTAGGCCACAACTTTATTAAACTTCCAAATGTAGGAAGACCTTGGCTTAGACCTTGGGCATGTATCCCTCCCAGCCCCCCAGCTGGGGGAACTGGGGCACATCAGGGTAAATGGGATATGGGGGTGCTCTGCGAGATGTAAGTGTAGCAGGCAGCCAAGCCCATATCCCCACACGCAGGGTAGTTCACTGATGACCTTTCAATGTATGGCCAATGACACCCATATATAAAACCCCTTTAAGAGGAGGACCCTGGAATCGCCACTGCAGGGGTGTGACTCACCACTTCAGCCCCCCGCCCCCCCATATAGGGAAGAAAAGACTAAAGGATTCCACCCAAGGCCATAACCTCCAAAGTTGTGACTAATTGCTACGGGGAAGACAAAACCTGCCAATGCAGGAAAATTTATTCCCGGTCCTTCAACAGCAACCAGACATAGACTGCATCAGCACCCACTAAACAGGAAGAAAAAGTTAACCAGCAAACAATAAAACATTAAACTAAGGGAGGGTTGCGTGGGTGAAGCTCCTGAGCCAACTGCCTGGATACTGTCGGCTCCACCCCCTTATATATATAGGACTGGCCCCACCTCCCGGCAATGAAACTTGACTACTGAGGATGGGCATGAACCTCTAAAAATGAACACTGAGAGGCAGGCCAGTCCCTGTTTGCCAGTAAATTCCCTGGGAACTGTACCACCTCATGTGATCCCGCAAAAGGCACCCACAATGTAACGTGTGAGTGCTCATTCTAAAACCTTGAAACATGGCATGCATAATCTGACTTGTGAGGTGTACAAATGTGTCAAAACTTTAAACCAATTTTGTAAAAAGAGCCACAGTGGCGAAAGTGCTGAAAATTGACATAAGGACCTTTTGAAACTGAAATACTGTATTTATATCTGCAATCTATAGGTCTTAACTAGGCAGTCAAAGACATTCGCTTGACAAAGGAACTAGTCCAGCAAACTTCCCTTTATTTATTCTCCCCTCACTGGTGCAGGAGCCCAGAATTGTAATGTGAACCAGGGTTTCATCCAGACTGATCCTCCAAACGCATAACAATATATTTGATATCATCAAAATCTATTTAGGATTCACTTCTTCAAGTTGTCAGTTAATTCACTTTCAGTGTAACTGGAACCAGTATAGAGACTGTACATTTAGCTTATAACATTAATTCATAGCTTGTTTTAACTTTAATCCAATGTTATAAAGGTTGAACAATGTGCAATGAAATTACCTTTTATGTTAAGTTAAAGTGTTCAGTGTTACAAAGGGCTGATGTTCGCATCCTACCTGGTTAAACCAATGGTGCCATTTTATGGCTCCCTCATTGATGGTCAACATTTGCTGTGGAGGAGCCAGGGAATCCACCCCTCCTACCTTCACTCTCTGAAAGGATTGGTTGGAGGAAACAATCCAATTGGTAATATCAAATCCAGCCAGTATCTCCCCATTCTGGTCCAGGGAAATCCTATCCCCAGCGCTGTTGTTAAATGAGATACCCTTCAGAAAATGATGGAGCTTGATAGAAAAAGAAAGAGAAAGTATCGATAAGGCTTCAATTCAGCAAGAGAAAAACATGATGTTCACTTTCATGTCATGTTTCCAAATATCCACCTTGGAAGAAAGCAGTTTTCATCTATATATATATATAGATGGCTATATTATATTATATTATATTAGCCAAGAATTTATCACATTTGGAAGTTAATTTCAAATACAAATTTTTATGATCTCTGGCAGCAAATGCACACACAGTGATTAAAAACTTTATTAACAGGAAAGTGGGTGCTCTGTTCATTTTGTTGTCTAAAATATATCACTTTGCTCTCTATAGACTTTATATGCTGTGCTATTTGATATATTATACCTTTGATGCTCCTATGTGATATATTACACCTTTGATACTCCAACTTCAGAAGTCAATGGGAAATCAGCCCCATGCTCATCTGAGAGGATGGTATGAATAGTTGAAGCAACAGGTTGAAGAAGGAATAGGGGTAAAGGCAAAATCTAGAAGTTGGCTATATCATACTTGGATGGAATTCATTTTCTTTTGTTCTCTTTCAGTATTTCTACTTTACGTTCCAACAGTTTAAAAGAAGAGATTTAAAAGATTTAAAATTAGAAGTAAAATGCAAGGAATGTGAACGTAAAATATGTGCCTTGCCTAAGCAAAAATATTTTAAGCAGGTGCCTAAATGAATACAGTGAAGGTGTCTGTCTGATGTCAATAGGCAGGGACCTGTAGTAGGATGAATCTTAAGCTAGAAAAGCATGTGGAGAAGTTCCCATTTGGCTTTAAATGCATTTCAAGAGAGATAAAGCATCCATGTGCATCTCATGGCCAAAGGGGAGTGAATAGAGGAAGTGGTTTGGGGGCACCTGGGGAAGATTTCAAGAGCATTGCTGCCCCCACATTGCTGCCCCCTGCTATGGTTGCATAGGAAAAGTTACAATTAGCAAAGGTATAAAACCAAAGGCTTCTGAAGCTTTTTCAGGAAGGATTTTCAGCCCAGTACCTGCCATAGCGGTTGTTTCTGAAAGAAGTATAATGTAAGGAGATTAAAATACGGCAACACCCATGTGACTTGCCTAATCAAAAATGTTTTAAGCAGGTGCCGAAATGAATGCAGTAAAGGTCTCTGTCTGATGTTAATAGGCAGCGAAGTCCAGTGGGCTGAAAGTGAAGCTAGAAAAGCATGTGAAGAAGTTCCCATTTAGCTCTATGTGCATCTCATGGCCAAAGGGCAGTGAATAGAGGAAGTAGTTTTGAGGGCATCTGGAGAAGATTTCAAGACCATTGCTGCACCCACATTGCTGACCCTTGCTGTGGTTGCATAGGGATAATGACAGTTAACCAAATGGACAGATAGAAAGGCAAACAGAACATGTTTTGAACCTCTTTGAGGAAGGGTGTGCAGTCCAGTACCTGCCACAGTGGCTGATTCTGAAGCTTCATTCCTCCCCTGATCATTACTGGCCTGTGTTTGCCTCGGGATGTAGACATGGCATGTAAAGCATGGGCCACAGCATAGACAGCATTGTAGATGTTGTAGCTGTGGCTGGTCATGCTCATTTCAAAGAAAGGACCAGGAAGATTCTCCAGCTTCTCTTGCCCAGTGCAAATATCCCCCTTCACACTGCCAACCACTCGATTTGGAAATACACAGCCAAATGCCTGTTGCCAGAAGTCCAAAATGAATCCATCTCCTTTCGGGTTGGAAGGGGTTTTGCTCTTGACAAACTGATGAAATCCTGGTGGATCATTTGAGTGAGTTGAGAATGAGAGAACCCCATGGAGTATTTCTGTATCCCATGTCCGTTGATAGACAAAAGAAGTGAGCTCCACCTGGGCTGTCATAATCCACACTTTACCTTTTGGCTTATTTGAACTTTGTTCCAGTTCTGATAGGTAAGGCAACCACCTAAAATATGCCAGAGCATATGATTCTCCATAAACCAACACTACATTGGCTTTGCTATCATTTATTCTGTCATGAATTTTTGCCCCCAGTTTAAACATATCATTCATTTCCGTGAGATAAGTAAGTTTGTCACTTCTTTCTATGAAGGCAAAACAGATGCCATTCTTCGAAAAAAATGGAACCACAGTTTGCACAAATCTTTCTGCATTTTCATCATAGAATGTTAGGATCCCGATCCATATCCACCTGAAATGCAGTAGCAAAGACAGGATCCCCTTATACTGGTGGGTTTCCTTGGGCACCATCTGGTAGAAGAAAAGGCCTGGGGTTTTATCATTCATCACTGGAGCAGGGCCATATATGAGCTAAACGTAGTTGTGATAGTAGGAGAAAGAGACAGAAGCAGAAATAGCTTTTATTTTTTAGATTTATGTATTGAGAGCAACATTGGGGCAACTTCACACTGGGCCTTGTAATCCTCGCCATTTGGCCTGTGCATGCTATTTTTGCTAAGCCAAGTGACACTCACCTGCCTATCAGCTGTTATCATATAGCAGTCAATGGCTAGGCCAAAGGGAATGTCTGAAGCAAAACAATACATGCTATCAAGACTTTATCTCTTAGCTTGGATAACCATGGATAAGCATGGTTATTTGAAATGTGCGCATTAAATATCCAGTGCTTTTTTTAAAAGAAAAGTTTATGGGTACTGTCATTTTGACTCAGGAAAATCACCATTTTAAAGTTCAAATCGAGAACAATAAATACAGTAAATGGACAAAAGTACAAATATTCACAAAATATTTAGGGGTATGAGTACCCCTGCATCCACCCAGAAAAAAAGAACTGTATATATCCAAATTTATCTTGATGTGCAAAGTTCCCATAAGTTGACAGAGGTATATATATATTACCTGTGGAACCTTATAGATATCCAAGATTGTTGCCACATGAAGGGAAGTTTGGGAGTCCAGTCCCCCAATGATGGCTATCAAGTTGTTCTTGATGTCACAGATGTAGTTGGGGACAAATGTTTCCTGTGTGGATATGAGTAACATTGTGGCATAAAAGGTCCATTTCACATTGAAATAACTGTCATAGATGCGGAAGCCTAAAGTGACATTGGGTAAGAGCTGAGGGTTTTTGTTGATCTCCTTCACTGCAAATTGCAAGGCCAGGATGTGCTGGTAGTTCTTAGGTACCACACTAAAAGAGAATTTCATTTTCTATCAGAAGAGTATGTAACACTTTGTAAAGTTATCATTTCTCAGTTCTACATAATCCTCATTAGTATTATTTATTACTGCAGTTATTTAACTATTTTCTCAGTTGAGGAAACTATTGAACAGGTATCACTACAAGTCATCCTCCTTGCCTAGAATTGTAGAAAAGGGATGGACGTGAAATTCTATGGGTGTGGAATGCAGACTTCAAAATGTTCCTGGTCTACATTTTTAAGGCAGGCTTCATAATTTGTGTAGAAATCCTGCCCTTATTTCATTGTCTTGGGATCTGGAAGCAAAAGTGATGCAGTTATTTCCACAACAATATTACATGTCTTCATATGATACCTGAATGTTTGATTTAGTGGGGAAAGTGGTACTACAATGCCTATTATTATTGATTGACACTGTTGATGGGAACTGATGGAGTCCAGAGCCACAGTTTAGCTACCGTTCTCCTATAACTAATGGCTCCGGTGCCCAAAGAAGGAATCAGAATACAGAAGAGAAATTATTCAGTTCTTACTTTAGCCCTTCAAACAATGTTGGTAGGGGTTTTTCAGCGAAGGGTACTGAACTGGAGACGATGATGTTTTGAGAGGCTATGCCACCAATGATGAGGTCTCCTTCCTGATGATACTGATGAAGTGGAGTATATGGATCATGGACATGGCATTTAAGAATTTGAGATTTGCATATTACATGAGGAGGTAGAAACAGAAGTAAGACCAATAATGCCACCATCTTTAGTACAATTTCCCCCTATACTCTTAAGATCCCCCTAGTACTATCACAGCTTTTGAGAGTGAAGTAGTCTCATCTAATTGTCCTTTTAGTCTGCTCTTATGTCAGAAATCCAGACTGAAAACTGGAGAGAGAAAAGTGATGACACTGATGGATCCTTGCTTGTTTCTGATTCCTAAGTCTAGCTGTGATTGGTGGAGGTAATATATTTTTATCAGGCTTCTCCAACCTTGTATCCTTCAGATTTTTGGACTACAATTCACAGCATTCAAAGCTGGCTAAAGGTGATGGGGTTGTGATCCAAAACTGTCCAAGGGCACCAGGCTTTGAAAGGCTCAATTATGGCACCTTTCACAGACTTTCTCAATTAGCTTTGATAGTGTTCTGTGCAAGTCCATGAGGTGGTTAGACAAGAGGGAACATTAATTACAGTTCTTTTGATAATTGAAGGCAGGATAGTCACTTGTGTGTCTTTCTTAACAGAAGTTTTAATTTCCTCTTAGCTGCATGCAGTTTGGGCTTACAATAATGAACTATAAGAAAGAAAATTCTGGAAAGACAACCCTTTGGTCTTAAGAGAGGGAGAAAATGAACATGTTTGATCACAGCACTGGCCTCTTGAAATTCTGACCTGGAAAGAAGAAACCTACGGAGAGGTTTCTTCCACTACTTACATTGCATGCAATGTTCACATGAAAGTATAGCAACTGCATTAGTTTGTCTCCTTGTTTTGCCGACGAATGGGAGAAAAACTCCAGTTTTTATGCTGGAGAAACTAAAATGAGGCATTTGTAATGTCTCCACCAACACAGAAACACATTTCTAATTCATTGGCAGTGCTCAATATTACCTCTTCTTGTGCCTCTTTTTTCTTATCTCATTTTGTCACTTCTTTCCTTGCCAAAATTTAAACGGTTGTGCCAGAAATACGTTTTTATTTTTCCCCTTTCCCTTTCTTTGCGCTTTACAAACGGGAATACAATTTAATAGCAGACATACTTATTCTTGCACACCACCCTGATCTCTATGTGGTGTGAGAGTCCTGGGGCTTTATGTGCTCACCCAGCCTTTGTGATTAGTTTTGGAATGAGGCACAGCAGAGACGGTGGCGTTTTTAGGATATATGGTTTATTTCCACATATATACGACCTGTGCCTATGATGGATGTGTTCACAGCATTAGCACCCCTTAATAGTGTACTTTTTGTCATAGCTGTAGCCTTTGGATTCAAACAGATATCAAACATTGCTCTGTGCCTCTTTCTCCAGCTTTCTGCTTTATTTCCATGTCACATCGCTGCAAACTACCAACTCTAAACCCAGGCTTTGTCCTTCCAACCAATTGAGAGAGGAGCCCCAACCATTTCATGTCTTTCATACAGCCTCTTTTCTTTTGTTCTCCTAATGGCCCATCACCCAGGCAATCATCTCAACACAGGGAGGTATCCTCGCTTAAATTTTATATATTTTAATACTTGCTGGATCCAGGGGATCTTACATGCAGCCTACTTCTCATTGTCCCAGCCCAAATTCATAACAGTGTATAAAATGATACAATATTAAAAGCTAAAATACACAAGACCAAGACCAAGAAATAGCAGAATATAAGCTGTTCAAGTGCAATGAATGATTGTATACCATTAGAAAGAGTAATATTTGATGGTAGAAGATCCTTGTATAGGAATTTTATTTCATTAGATGTATTCTAATGTGACTCCAACTCTCCTAGTGGGATCCTACTACCATGCATGAGGGTGTAAGTGTGGAGTTCATTGGAATCTCCCGACCTTCTTCATTAAACAGTGCTAGGTCCTTCATAAACCTTATAGTACTTGGGGTTTTTATGTGCTGTTTAAGGGATAGCCACCGACTTATCCTAAAAATCTCCACTGGAGTGGGGCAGGATGTATATTAACACAGCCACATGCAGAAAAATAAGATGGGATTAGACAGGGTAAAACTGTTCATCTCTAGTGTGGAAAAGTTGTGGGAAAGAGCATGAGGGCAGAATAGTACAGTGCTGAAGCCTAAGGGTTAAATCTGTTGGGATACTGCCAGGGAGATAAAGTCCATCATGGCCCCCAAGCCGTCTGCCGGACAATCCATCGACCTCCCGTAGGCACGCAGCGACATGAGTTTCTAGAAACTATCTTGCCACATTCCAGAGCTCATGCACACTCTATCAGCAATTAGCACAGCCAAAAGTTGCACTCAGGAGAGCATTATTTACAAGTTTATTCAGCGTTGATCAGAACACAGAAAAACATGACTGCCTGCTTTAGTGTCTACGACACACAGAGAGAAAACGAAAGCAACAGAAAACATAAACATCCTGTGAACAGGAAATACGCAGACTCTGACTCACAAAGCCTGCTCCCTTTTAAGGTGGAATGGAAATATCCTAACATCCTCCCCCTTTCCGTGTAACCTGTAGTACCTGTGGTTCAACCCAATTGCAACCTTTGTACATAAACCTTAAGTTGTTCTCTGTTAACAACCTTAGACAACAGATCAGCAGGAATTTCATTTCCTGGCATGTAGGACACCTGAATGAGTCCTTTCTGAATACACTCCCTTGCACGATGTAGCTTAATCTGCAAGTACTTGGTCCTTTGCTTGCAACTCTCCGAGTTCAGCAAAGCCAAACACAATCTATTGTCTTGATACACTTGTACAGGACATTTCACAGAAACTCTGATGTCCTTAAACAGTTGCATCAACCATTCACAATCCATGAGTGAAAATGACAGAGCATTGAGTTCTGCTTCACAGGAACTTAGGCTCGCTGTCGTCTGCTTTTTGCACAACCAGTCAAACAGGCAGTGGTTGTACATGTAGCATACTCCAGAAGTGCTTGTACCATCCGTGGTGTCACTTCCAAAACTTGCATCTGCAAAGATTTCAAGACCTCCAGTCTTCTGACTGGTGAACCTCAGCCTGTAGTGCATAGTCCCTTTCAAATAGCGGGCTATGCGCTTCAGAGCTTTCCAATCCTGAACAGTAGGATTGTTGGCATGTCTGCTAAGCAGGTTACAGCTTACAGCTATGTCAGGTCTTGAGCATCTAGCAATGAAATTCAACTTGCCTAGAATGCATCTGTACAGCGTTGTGTCAGAAAACGCTTCAGCAGTACTGTCTACCTGGTAACCTGTCACCATCGGTGTGTTTGCTGGGTTTGCATCAACCAAATTCAACCTGGTTAATACATCAGCAATTTTCTGTGTTTGGTGTACCAGAAAATTACCTGCTTGGTCCCTCTCCACCTGCAGAGAAAGACAGTTGGATACCTCACCAAGATCCTTCATGTCAAAGTGCTCCTTCAGCTGAGCTAGGGTGCTTTGGTACAAAGCCTGATTCTTCCAAAACATCAGAAGATCATCAACAAAACATAAACAATACAGTTTGTTTTGCCCCTCCTCCTTGACAAACACACATGGATCAGCCTTGCCCTGGTGAAAACCTAGAGAAAGCAATTTCTCAGTGAGCTTTGTGTTCCAACACCTGGCACTCTGCTTGAGACCATATAAGGATTTCCGCAGTTTACAGACCATTCCCTTCTGTATCTGCATCCTGTCAGGTGGAAGCATAAACAGCTCCTCCCCCAGAATCCCATACAAAAAAGTTGTATTAATGTCATGATGGGAAACATGCAGTTTCTCCTCTGCAGCTATCTTGAGCATCAGCCGAATGCTCTCATATTTGACGGTGGGTGAGTAGGTCTCGTGGTAATCCTGTCCTGGTACCTGTGAAAAACCTCTGGCAACCAATCTGGCTTTGTGTCTAACTACCTTGCCATTCTGGTCTGTCTTGGCCTTGAAGACCCATTTGCTGCCAACCAGTCTCATTCCTGGGACTACCGGTACCAACTCCCAAGTTTGGTTCCTATTCAAGGAATCAACTTCAGCCTTCATGGCATTAAGCCAAGGCTCAGCATCTTTAGAGGTTAACTCCTGAACCTCTTTGAAGCTTGAAGGTTCCCATACCTTCTCTGAGCTACTAAGAACAGCAGTTGCCGTCTTAGCAAACTCATCAGCAAATCTCTTTGGAGGTCTGCCCTTCGTGGCTCTTTCAGATCTGCGTACTAGACACAAGTCTTCTGGACTCATCTCCTCTTTAGGAGAAAAGTGACCAATGGTGAACAGTGGTTCTTCCAGTTCATTGTCAGACGCATCAGATGGTCTGACTGAGGCCTTTGCTCTCTTGTAGTCTGCTGTGTCATTACTGTCACTGACATCAGCAGCAGCGCCGCCCACTGAACTGGAATCCGAACTCTGATCATCATCATCATCATCATCCTCAGCAGCTTCCTCAGCTTTAGCTGCTTTTTTGACATCACCTTCATCCTCCTCTGGGTAACTCTGGAAAATTCCCACATTTTCCCCCCACTTAGGATTGTACTCAACACTCTTTGTGAACTTAATGGACTTAGAGTCAGTCATCCATACCCTGTATGCACCTTTTTTGTACCCCATGAACAAACCATGTGCCCCACGCTTCCCAAGCTTGTTGCTTTGTGGGGTGTGTACCCACATGTCAGAACCAAAGATTCTCATGTGCTTGATGTTGGGTTTCTTACCAAACATCTTCTCATAGGGGGTACAACCAATAGGTGATGACAATCTGCGATTATAAGTGTAAACAAAATTCGACAGAGCCTCCCCCCAAAACTTATCAGAGAGATTGGCATCATGCAACAATGTTTTCATTCCTTGCAGCAACGTTTGATTTGCTCGCTCCGCAAGCCCATTCATCCATGGCGATCTAGGCGTTGACAAGTCATGCTGGATTCCCTTCTCAGTCAGGAAAGCTTCAAACTGCTAAGAAGTGAACTCTCCGCCTCGATCAGTAAACAGACAGCCAATACGTTTACCGTGAACATTCTCCAACCAAGCACAGAATGCCTTGAACTTAGGAAACGCTTGCGATTTCTGCTCGAGCATAAACACATGAATGTACCTGGAAAAAGAATCAATTAGAACCATGAAGTACCTTGCTCCACCCAAAGAGGGCGCAAGTGGACCAACCAGGTCTGCGTGCACTAGCTGGTAGGGTTTGGAAGCCTGCCTGCTAGACTCCTTGCCTTTTGGAGCAACCTTCACCTTGTTCTCTGCACAAGATACACATTTCATGTGAAATTTACAGGGTTTGATGTTCAAACCCTCAACCATCTCTGGCATCTTGGCCAGTGCCTTCCAAGAGAAGTGACAAAGCCTTCTGTGTGCATCGTGAATGCATCCTGCATGAAGAACTTTGTTAGTTTGTGCAACACAACAAGAATCAACATTAGACACAACAGCACCATTGTCGTCATAAGTTATACAGAACAAGCCATCCATAAACTTTGCATGCAAAATGTCCTCTTTGCCTTTTCTGATGACACAGACGCTCCTCTTGAAGGAATTCTCAAAACCACGCCCAGTCAGCTGTGGGACACTGAGCAAATTGTCTGCAGCACCTGGAACATACAGTACATCTTTGATGGTCGTGTGCAGACTTGCCAGTCTCACAGTCCCTTCTGCAGCGATTCGCAACGTCTTTCCATCAGCCAGGTGGATCTCACCTTCTTGAGGTTTGAAGGAGATAAAGAGATGGCGGTCTTTTGAGACATGGCGGGTACTCTCTGAATCAACAACAAACCCGGCTTTGGCCTTTGGAGCAGCCTTTGCAGCAAGCAAAACCTTGTTTTCCACCGGCGTGGGCTTTTGCAGCTTGCCCCCCTGCTCCTGGCCATCAGACTTGCCTCTAGCCTTTGGTGAAGCTGTGCCAGCAAACAAAGCCTTGTTTTCCTCTGGCGTGGGCTCTTCACCCTCCCTCTGCTTCTGGCCATCTGCAGGCGTCTGCCTCTGTTTACCTTTGCCCTTCCGGCCTCTGCAAAGGCGATGACCTTGGCTCCCATGAGAAACAGAGCTCTCAGCTGCCGACTCCTTGGCTCCCCCTGGAGGCTGGAATGCTGCCTGGGATGACGTGACAGTCAGCTCCCCCTGCAGTTTGCAACCGGTGCCCTCAGCATCCCTGCATTCACTCGCATTCTGGGAAACAGCCAGGACCTCCGATGCAGTCAAACTCTAGGCTGGGATGACTGGCAGGTGGGCTACTTTCAAAGCATTCCACATCTTACGTGCAGTCAGATTGCCAGCTAACGTTTTAATTTCCTCCAGAGAGACGGACAAGACTATTATGTCTATCGCCTTTAAATTTTCGGCCCTCCATCTATCTGTCAGAGGAACTGGAGGGGCCTCACACACAGTATGCCACACTCCAAACTGACGCAGCAAACTCTCACACCATTTTGCCCAGGTCTGGTAGTTGTGCCGATTTAACTTTGGGCACTCAGCAGCCTCAGAAGCTTGGAAAAACTCCATTCCAGCTTTTTTATTTGAGCTGTGAGTCTTATTCACTTCAGAGACGTCTTATCTCAGCAGCTCATTAATCACGAAGCCTTTGGCGCGGCTTCCAGATCCATTAGTCCTGCCGGACATCAAAAGCTCTTGCCACGGCAAACAGAAAAGCCTTACTTTTGCTTTTCCTCCACATACCTTTCAGCAGTCTGTCGCAGTCTTACTCTCCTGTAAGTGCTGTGAATCTGGGCCCGAAACCTGTTGTTGGGATACTGCCAGGGAGATAAAGTCCATCATGGCCCCCAAGCCGTCTGCCGGACGATCCATCGACCTCCCGTAGGCACGCAGCGACATGAGTTTCTAGAAACTATCTTGCCACATTCCAGAGCTCATGCACACTCTATCAGCAATTAGCACAGCCAAAAGTTGCACTCAGGAGAGCATTATTTACAAGTTTATTCAGCGTTGATCAGAACACAGAAAAACATGACTGCCTGCTTTAGTGTCTACGACACAGAGAGAGAAAATGAAAGCAACAGAAAACATAAACATCCTGTGAACAGGAAATACGCAGACTCTGACTCACAAAGCGTGCTCCCTTTTAAGGTGGAACGGAAATATCCTAACAAAATCCTGTGGGGTGGTAGCCTGGGTGCTTCTTTTCAGGGATACAAGCAAATTGCTTTGCTAGATATTATAACCAGTGACACAGATTTTTTATTTCTTCAGGATTTTCTTCTTATTAGGTGTTCCCTACTGTTCAGCTCAGGCTTCAGCAAAATAATGTAACATTTTGGGGAAAAGATGCAACCCAACAACCCACCACTTGAGGCTAAGATAGAGAAGATCTCCACAGCCACCATGTATTTCCCCTTTGTGCTCATGTAGGTAGGAACAAAGGATAACCAAACACTGCAAAAGACCAACATGCTGAAAGTGATGAACTTGGCTTCGTTGAAACTGTCAGGTAATTTCCGGGCAAGGAAAGCCACAGTGAAACTGACCACAGCTAGGAAGCCCATGTAGCCCAAGAGACAGTAAAAGAAGGTCACAGTCCCCTCATTGCACTCCAGTACAATTTCTTCAGGCAGCGACTTCATATCAACATTAGGGAATGGAGGAGAGATCACCAGCCACAGAGTGCAGATGAGTGCTTGGATAAGGGAGCAGGAAAGGACAATAGAGTTTGCCAGTGCTTTCCCCACCCACTTCCTCATCTGGGATCCTGGTTTTGTGGCCATGAAAGCCAGAACCACAGTGATGGTTTTTGCCAACACACAAGAAACAGCCACTGAGAAGATGATGCCAAAGGCAGTTTGTCGGAGGAGACATGTCACCTTGTCAGGATATCCAATGAACAGTAATGCAGAAAGGAAGCAAAGCAGGAGGGAGATGAGCAGAGTGTAGGTGAGGTCCCGGTTGTTGGCTTTCACAATGGGAGTGTCCCTGTGCTTCACAAATATTTCCAGTACCAGTGCTGTAATGAAAGCAAAGGAAAGACCAGAACAGGCTAAGCTGAGGCCCATAGGTTCTTCAAAGGACAAGAAACTTCTACTCTTGGGAATACATATATTCCTATTTTTGTTTGGATACTTTTCATCTTCACATTCATAGCAGTCATTCATGTCTGAGAAAGAAAAACATGGTGTTTAATCCCAAAAATTATGATCAACATGCCACTACTCTTCCTCTATTTTTTTATTTTATTTCAAAATTTTGGACTAGTTTTTAAAAATTAAAGTAGGACCTTGATAATACATAATGAAAATGATTTACAGAGTGTTCAAGGAGTTCCAAACAATAAATATTAAAAATGATAGACCCATGCCCATTTCAGCAATCCAATGTAGAATACTGACAAAAAGCACGAGGGCCACAGCGACACTTCTTGATCTACAGCTAGAAGCCAACTCAAAATTTTCTGTCACTGTTCTATTATTCATTCATTCAATTTATACACCCCGTTGTGAAGGTCTCACAATAAGATCAACCAACGGCCTGGTTAAGAAGGCATTCCATAGATGGGGAGCCACTGCAGAGAAGGCCCATTCTCATGTAGCCACCCTCCGGACCACTTGAGGAGGAGACGCACGAAAGAGGGCCTCAGAAGATGATCTCAGGGACCGGGTAGGTTCATATGAGAAGAGGCGGTTGTGATGGGACGATGAGTTGCTTGTGTGTAAAATCCAAGTCCCTCAGAGTTTGGTCAAGTTTGCAAACCTCTGTCTGTAACGGAGCCCCTTAAACATGGCTCCGTCAGTCGCTGGCAGATTCCGACAGTGGTTGCTTTCGGAATCGCTTCCAACATAAAAGCTCCTTAACGGAAACACGTCTTCTGGACTCTCTGCGTGACAGTTTCCGGCGAGGAGTGGGTGTCCCTACAGGAGGTCCTGAAACCTCCCCACTGTTTTCGCTGGAAGTGTCTCTGAGCCATCCCTCCAGCTCCCTTTCCCTCAGCTCACCTCCTCTCCCCCTACTGGTTCCCTCTTCAGCTGCTGAGTCTCTCCCAACCTGTGTGAGCCCTTTCACTTCCCTTCCTTCCGATGGCAGTTCCCTGACATCCACCTCCCCTCCAGGGCCCCCTTCACCCCCTCCCGCCCTCTCCTCTACGGGCGGTGAGGAGGCAAAACCCCGGAATGAACTTCCTTCATCTTCCGATGTCTCGAACACTTCTCTCCACCTGTTGCGGTTCCTGGTCTCGAAGTACTCCTCCTCCTCAGAGTCCTTCTCCCCTTCCCCTTCCGAGTCCGGGAATCCTTCCAACTCCTCCTCCTCATCGGTGGTCCCAAAGTATTCCCTCCGGAACCTCTCCACAGGCTGAGGTTTCCTTGGGAACCTTTGATGGAACGTTTCTATCAATACCTCGTCATTGATATCTTCTGCCATTACCCAAGTGTTTTCTGACTCCGGTTCTCCTTCCCACGCTACCAAATACTCCACCTGATCCCCCTTCCACCTGGCGTCGAGGATTTCTGCCACATGGCTGCTGCATTCCCTTTCTTCTATGACCGGTCCCCGAGTGGCCATCCCTTCTCGTCCCCCCCATACGGTGACAGTAACGACCTGTGAAATACTGGGTGCAGTTTCATGTGGTTGGGTAACCGGAGCCTGAAAGCCACTGGGTTGACCTGTTGAATGACCTCAAAGGGACCCAATCTCCTGGGTCTTAATTTCTTACAACCTCCTTTGAACGGCAACCCTTGGGTTGACAGCCACACCCTATCTCCCACCCTTATGGTTTCACCTTCCCTTCGGTTCTTGTCTGCCTGCCTCTTGTATTCTTCCTTCGCCCTTTCTAAGTTGAGTTGGAGCTGACGATGGATTGCTTCCATTTCTTCTACAAAATGCTCGGCTGCCGGGACGCTCCATCTCTCCCCTTCTCCCCCTGGGAAACCCCTGGGATGACACCCATAATTAGCCAAGAAGGGGCTCATCCCTGTGGACACATTCTCGGCATTGTTGTAGGCAAATTCCGCCAGCGCCAACTTTTTTACCCAGTCATTCTCTCTGTCATTGACATAACACCTCAGGTATTGCTGGAGGACACCGTTTGCTCTTTCCGCCTGCCCGTTGGTTTCAGGGTGCCGGGCAGTCGAAAAGTTGACCTCCACCTGCAGTAAGCTCATGAGCTTCCTCCAGAACCTGGAAGTAAATTGTTTTCCTGGGTCTGAGACCACCCTCAATGGCACCCCGTGCAACCTAAAAATGTGTTCTACAAATAACTTCGCTGTCTCTTCCGCCGTGACTGCATGCGAGCAGGCTACAAAGTGGCACATCTTTGTTAGTAGGTCTACCACCACCATGATGGCTGTTTTCCCCATGGACTTCGGCAGATCAGTCATAAAATCTATCGACACTGCCTCCCAAGGTCGTTCTGGGGTTGGTAAGGGTTCTAATAGCCCCGCCGGCGCCCGCCTCTCCCCTTTGGCTCGCTGGCATTGCTCGCACCCTCTTACATACTCCCGTACATCTTCCCTCACCTTAGGCCACCAAAATTCCCTGGTGACCAACCACATGGTTTTGTGTTGTCCAAAATGCCCCGCCGTGGGGCTGTCGTGCAACTGCTTGAGTACCCTCCCCCTTAAGTCTCCTTCAGGGATATACAGTGCCCCTTTGTAATACAAAGCTCCATTTCTTTCCTCGAAACCCCCTGGTTCCTCTCCCTCACCCCTAAGACCTCTGAGCTTATTCTGGGCGTATTCACCATTCTCTGTTTCCTCTACCAGTTCTCTTTGCCCCACCAATGCCGCCCCACACACCCAGCAGTCCTCTGGGATGACATGTCTCTCTTCGGGTGCCCCCTCCCCTTCCAAATATTCAGGTTTGCGTGAGAGAGCGTCCGCCCTAACATTTTCTGGACCTGGCACATAACAAATTTCAAAGTGGAATTTGGAGAACTCCTGGGCCCATCTCACTTGCCGTTGGTTGAGCACCCGTGCCGTTCTCCAATACTCTAAGTTCTTGTGGTCCGTGCACACTTGCACCTTATGTTGTGCCCCAATTAATAAATGCCTCCATCTCCTGAACGCTTCATGAATGGCTAGTAGTTCTCGGTCATACACCGTGTAGTTCCTCTCAGATTTGTTCAGCTTTCACAAAAAAAAGGCACACGGTCTCCACTCCGACTCCTCCTTGCCAGGCTGCAGAAGCACCGCCCCCACAGCCCGGTCTGATGCGTCCGTCTCCACTCGCATCGGTTTTTGTAAATCCACATGCAGGAGCTGTTCTTCCAAAGCGAACGCCCTTTTCAGCTCCTCAAAAGCTCGCTCCGCCTCCGCCGTCCAAACGAATTTCCTCTTACTGCTGAGACAGTCCGTAATGGGCGCCGTCAAGTGGGCAAAATTTCTGATGAACTTCCGATAGAAGTTTCCAAATCCAAGGAATCTTTGCACATCCTTCCTTGTTTTCGGTGTTTTCCATTCCAGTACCGCTTGGACCTTGCCAGGATCCATGGCCAATCCCTTGTCCGACAAGCGGTACCCCAGGAATTCCACCTCCTTGGCATGAAACTGACACTTCTCTAGCTTCACCCACAGCTGATTGGCTTGCAGTCTGCCCAACACTTCCCTGACGTCTTTTACATGCTGCTCCTCATTCTCTGAATATACTAACACGTCATCTAAGAAGGCCACACAATTCTTGTAAAGCAAAGGCCCCAGGACGTGGTTCATAAACGATTGAAAGCACGCGGAGCCTGCTTGTAAGCCGAAGGGCATAACTAAATATTCAAATGCCCCCAAAGGGGTGAACATGGTGGTTTTCCATTCATCCCCCTTCCTTATTCGTATCAGGTTGTACGCCCCCCTCAGGTCCAGTTTAGTAAAAATCTTTCCCTTCCTGACCCTTGTCAAAATGTCATCAATTCTGGGCATCGGGAAAGTCACTGGTTCTGACACTGCATTTAAGGCCCTGAAGTCCACTACAAGTCTAGGTTTGTCCGTGTTTTTTTTATCCACAAAAAACACTGGGCTGCCCCCCACCGCCCTGGACTCTCTGATGAACCCTCTCTTCAGGTTCTTGTCAATGAACTCCCTTAGCTCCTGCATCTCTCTGTCTGACATGGCGTACAGCTTGCCTACAGGGAGCTGTGCCCCGGGGAGTAAATTGATTTGACAGTCAAAGGGTCTATGTGGGGGTAGTTGGTCTGCCTCCCTCTCGCTGAAGACGTTGCTCAGGTCGGCGTATTGTTGGGGAACCTTCCCCTTCTCCGTTACTTCCGTCCCTGCTAGAGTGGCTCTGGCCCCTCCTTGAGCCTCCCGCTCTTTGCAGTGTTCTAGACAATGTGCTGACCCAAAGGAGACCACTCTCTGATGCCAGCCCACTAGCGGATCATGTAACGCTAGCCAGCTCATCCCCAAAATAATGGGAGCTCCTCCCAAGGTAGCCACATTAAACGCTATTAGCTCAGTGTGTCTTGCTACCCTCATTATCATTGGGACGGTCTGCTGGCTGACTTCTCCTCCCAGCAGCTCCCTTCCATCGATCGTGGTCACCTGCAAAGGGTTACTTAAAGGGATAGTCTGTATCTGGTGCTCAGCAGCAAACTCCTTACTCATGAAATTGCAGGAGCTGCCTGAGTCCAATAGCGCCTTTATCTTTAGTGGGTGTCCGTTAGGCAGCTCTAGTAACACCTCTATCACTAGGGCGGGTTTAGGAGGTTCCGGCGTGGGCACTTTCACTGCTCTTTGGCCTGGCTGCTGTGCCCTGACGGTGGCAGCCAGGCGTTGGCTTTTACTTGCTCCACTACCTTTTCCTCCCTCTCCCCAACAGCTCCCGCCATTCCTTGCCATTCCTTTCTTTGGGGGCAGACTCTGGCAAAATGACCTGGCTGTTGGCAGAGATAACATTTCTTGGCGCCCTTCCCCTCCTTCTTCCGCTCTTCACTGGGCTTTGAAACTGCGCGCGCGCGCGCTGTTCCAATTTCCATCGGCTCTCCCGGCGGGAACGGTGGCTCTGGAATCTCTGGAATGCAAAGCTCCCTCCAACGTTCCCCCTTCCCTTCCCGCCTCTCCAAGGCTCTCGCCTCTTGGCGCGCCCCTATGGTCAGCGCTGATTTGGTCAGCTGGTCCATAGACTCCGCCCTGGGCGCCCGGGAAAGTTCGTCTTTCACAGCCGAAGAAAGCCCTTCTTCAAAGAGCATTTGAATGGGTTCCGCCGATAGATCCCACCCCAATTTATGGATCAACATGGTAAACTCAGTCCAGTACTCACGAACAGATCGGCTCCCCTGTTTGCACGCCATTAACTGTCTGCGTACCACTCCCTGCTCAATATCGCTGGAAAACATCAGATCCATGGCACGAAAAAACTTCCTCGTGTCCTTCAGGATGTCATTATTAGTTGCCATCAGGGGCCTCACCCAGTCTTTCGCCCCCTTTTCGAGATGCCCAATCACAAAAGCCACCCGCGATTCCTCGTCGGGAAAGTCACCAAACTGCAGATTAAGGGCATATTGCATCTCTGTCCTAAAGGCATGATAGTCCTTGGGCTCCCCTCCAAACTTCTGTACCAATCCTGGCAACTTTCTGGCGAGCGGGGTGGTTTTCCCCTTCTCTGCATCTTGAGCCCTCCTCTCCTCGAGCCTCGCCGTCTGCAGCGCTAGCTGGACCTCCAACGCCCGGTACCTTTCTTCCAGGCTTGGACCCGCTCCAGCTCCTGCTTCTCCGGTTCCGGCTGGGTTGCTCATGATGCCTTCTCCTGCACAAGCTGCTCACGGAGACTGTCGGAATGCTGTGATGGGACGATGAGCTGCTTGTGTGTAAAATCCAAGTCCCTCAGAGTTTGGTCAAGTTTGCAAACCTCTGTCTGTAACGGAGCCCCTTAAACATGGCTCCGTCAGTCGCTGGCAGATTCCGACAGTGGTTGCTTTCGGAATCGCTTCCAACATAAAAGCTCCTTAACGGAAACACGTCTTCTGGACTCTCTGCGTGACAGTTTCCGGCGAGGAGTGGGTGTCCCTACAGGAGGTCCTGAAACCTCCCCACTGTTTTCGCTGGAAGTGTCTCTGAGCCATCCCTCCAGCTCACTTTCCCTCAGCTCACCTCCTCTCCCCCTACTGGTTCCCTCTTCAGCTGCTGAGTCTCTCCCAACCTGTGTGAGCCCTTTCACCTCTCTTCCTTCCGATGGCAGTTCCCTGACAGCGGTCCTTGAGGTATTGCGGTCCTGAGTCATTTAAGGCTTTATAGGTCAAAAACAGCACTTCGAATTGGGCCCGGAAACTAATTGGTAGCAGTTGGACCAGGATCGGTGTAATATGGTCAAACTGTCTTGCTCCAGTGAGCAACCTGGCTGCCGAATTCTGCACTAGCTGAAGTTTTTGAACCGTCTTCAGAGGCAGTCCTACATATAACACATTGCAGTGATTTAACCTTGAAGTTACCAGAGCATAGACAACAGTAGTTAGGGTATCCCAGTCCAGATAGGAGCATAGCTGGGTCACCAGCTGAAGCTGATGGAAGGCACTCTGGGCTACTGAGGCCACCTGAGCCCTGAGCGACAGCAAAGGATCCAGGAGTACCCCTATGCTACGATCTGCTCCTTCAGAGGAAGTATAACCCCATCAGGAGCAGGTGATCTCCCAGCCATCTTGTCTAGGGAACCACACACTAACAGTGCCTCAGTCTTATCTGGATTGAACTTCAGTTTGTTGGCCCTCATCCAGTCCATTACCAAGGCAAGACACTGGTCCAGCATTTCCACTGCCTCTTCTGCAGATGTAAAGGAGAAATAGAGCTGAGTGTCATCAGCATACTGCTGACAATGTACTCCGAACCTCCAAATAACCCCACCCAGCGGTTTCGTATAGATGTTAAACAACATGACGGATAGGATTGTGAGGAGAATCAGAACTTACAGGGTTAAACAGTTCTGTGTGACGTCTCACATTCTGAGGCGTGGTTTGGTTCACATACGGGAATCTTTCTTTGTGTGTGAGTTTCCTTTCGTTTTTGGCCGAGAGGCGAGAAGGATGCCTGCTCTCTCACCGGGACTGATTTATGATGTTTTTCTTCTCATTAAAGGCTGTTAGAGATTAGCAAGAAGCCTGCGTTCAGTCTGATTTATTATCCACACACAAGGCAACACTTTCTACCGCTGCAGAACTCTGCTAAGAGTTCAAGTTTTTCCTATCGGCACAAGCGTCCATCAGCACAGGGGAAGTGTGCCGGGCGCCATCTTACCTCAGCAGGTTATGGGAGCTAGCCAAGCTTTGGAAGCTGTTGCCACGTCGTGCCTGTGTGTGTGGGAGAAGCCAGCTGGAGCCCCTGCCTAACGTTTGAGGCAGTGAAGCTTGCTGGGGAGGATCTCATCTTCAGGACCAGGTGCCAAGAGGAGCTGCTGGTGACGTAAGTAGGCTCAGCCCCGGGGGAGAAGATGGCAGATGAACAGGAGTCATTCTCAGTCCCCTTTGAAAAATTAAATGGGAGCAACTGGGAGGAGTGGTCAAGGAAGCTGAAGGCCTGGCTGGTAGCCAAGGGTCTGTGGGAGGTGACCCAAGGGCCCCCACAGCAAGCTGCAGCCGGAGCTGCAGCAGCGGTTGTTGCAGCTGCCCAAGCCTCACAGAGGAAAGACCAGAAAGCCCTAGGAGCTATAGTGCTCAGTTTGGAGGGCTCACAGCTACCTTTGGTGGAGGGTCTTGAGACTGCCCAGGAGGCCTACCAGGCACTAGAGAGAGTGCACCACAGGACCACAGCTGAGGCAAAGATCCACACCACCAGAAGCTTGTTTGAGCTGAAGCTGTGTCCTGATGATAGCATCAGACAGTATGTGACTAAGATGCTCTCTGTTTTCAACAAACTGAGACTGTTGCAAGTCAACTTTACTGAGGAACTGAAAGTTTATATTTTGCTCAGCTCTTTGGACAAAAGTTATGACAATTTGTGTCTAACTTTGGAATCGATGAATCCAGCGGATCTTACGCTGCAGTACGTGACTGGGCGTTTGTGTGACGAGGAGGAACGCCGTCTCAGAGAGGGCCGAGCTGGCGCAGGGTGCCCTGCCAGTAACAGAGGGGGGGCCAAGCCAGAAGGCACAGTTCAGGCTTTTTCCACTCGTCGTTGTTTTGTCTGCGGGTCTGTTGACCATCTGCGTCGGTCCTGTCCGAGGAGAGCTAGAGAGGCCGGGCAGGATGTCTCCAAGGTCGCTTCCCATGGCAGTCAGCCAAGTCCTCGTGGCAGCCAGCCAGGTTTCCATGGCAGCCAGTCTAGGAGAGGAGGCCAGCATGGGAATGCAAAGGGAGGACGTGACAGAGGAAGTGAGAAGGACGGTTCTTCTTATCACCTAGCTGCCTCCATGGCAACGCTGAAGGACAACTCCGATGAGGGCAGCATGCTGCGTTGGGTCATCGACTCAGGAGCCAGCCATCACCTGATGCCATCGCCATCTAGTGGCGAAATGTGGAACTGCAAGGCTGTTTCAACTGGGAAAACAGTCACTCTTGCTGATGGCTCACAGAGACAATTAACCACTGTTGGCAATGTGTTTGTTTCTTTTTTACAGGCAGAGCTGGAAGTCTATGTTGTGCCAGGAATGAAGTGTTGTCTTTTATCTGTATCTGCTCTTGTAAAGGAGGGTTATAAGGTTTGCTTTGAAAATGATGTCTGTTCTATTTCCAGGGGTGGGAAACAACTGGTCAATGTTGCATGTCAGAACAACCTCTTTGTTCTGGAGACACCTCTGGAGGGTAAGGGGAACGCTGAGACAGCACAGGTGTGGTGTGCTAACGTTCCCACACATGATTCATGTGCTCACTTGTGGCACAGGAGAATGTCGCATAGCTGTTGGAAATATATCCAGAAGATGCCAGAATGCACTGAGGGTTGCAAGATGAAAGCATGTGATAAATTCTTGGATTGTAGGGAATGCAAAAGAGCAAAGATAAAAAGTGCAGTTATCCCAGATCGGAGAGGGTAACCACAAAGCCTTTTGAGCTAGTGCATACAGACCTTTGTGGACCCATGCCAGTGCCGAGTCTGGGCGGAGCCAGGTATGCGCTCACGCTGACAGATGATTTTTCGAGGAACGGCTGGATCTTCTCGCTGAAACAGAAAAGCGAGGCGGTGCAACTGATCAAAGACTGGGTTGAGGCGGTGGAACTACAGTTTTCCACCAAGGTGCAGAGCTTTCAGAGTGACCGAGGCGGAGAGTTCACCGTGTCTGCTCTGCAGAGTTTCTTCCGCCAGAAGGGGATAAGTCACAAGTTGACGGTTGCTTTTTCTCCTCAGGAGAATGGCGTAGAGGAGTGCAGGAACAGAACGCTAGCTGAGGCAGCTGACACTCTACTGTTTGACTCTGGTTTGCCTCAGAGCTTTTGGGCCGAAGCTTGGAAAGCTGCCAGCTTCACTTTGAACAGGTCCTATAGCTCTGTTGTAGGAGACACACCCCATTTTCTGCTGCACCGGAAGAAGCCCAAGGTGCATTTCTTCCGTGTGTTTGGTTGCGAAGCTTGGGTGCTTGTGCCAAAGGCTCAACGCAAGAAAGGTGACCCAAGGTCCCAGAAAATGATCTTTTATGGGTACGAGTCTGGGACAAAAGGGTGGAGGTTTGCCTATCCAGAAGGTGATCAGTCCAGGATTCTAGTCAGCAGGAGTGCTGAGTTCTGTGAGCAGAGTGGTTGGTCAAGGATTCATGCGAATCCTGACGTTCTCTCAGAGTGTCTGTCTGATTCTGCTGAGGAGGAAGAGTTAGAAGTTGAACCTGTTGATGAGGACCAGGTCTCTGACCAGGGTCAAGAACAGGGAGGGGCATCTCCACAGGTTGTTAAAAGAGAGCCCAAAAGTGAGCCTTCATCTCCCATTAGTAAAGTGCAGAAGGCCAGAAGACGCAGTAAGTCGAGGGGGAGTCTTCTGATAACAAGGACACACTAGCTGGCCCCAGTGGGTCAGAGGGAGCACCTGAGACAGTGCTCAGACGTTCCACACACGCTACAAAGGGGGTACCACCTGAGAGGTTTGAGGTCACTAGCATGTGGGTTGGTTTAACGCAGTGCGAACCGGAGAGTTTTGAGGAGGTTCAACAGTTGCCTGAAGAAGAAGCCAGGAAGTGGCAAGAGGCAATGGGAAAGGAGTTGAACTCAATGAGGTCCTTAGGTGTGTTCTCCACCACGAAGCTGCCAGAGGGCAAGCAGGCTATGAGCTGTCGTTGGGTTTACAGGATTAAGCCCACAGCGTCTGGAGAACCACAGTACAAGGCGAGGCTTGTAGCCAGAGGGTTCACGCAGAGAAGGGGGCTGCATTACACCGAAGTGTATGCTCCTACTTCCCAGAGTGAGACTCTGCACGTGCTTTTAGCAGTAGCTGCTCAAAGATCTGAAGGAGGATCTGTACATGCTACCTCCTCCAGGGTTTGAGGGCAATGAGCCAGGTGTTGTGTGGAAGCTGCACAAGTCAATTTATGGTTTGAAACAGTCAGCTGGAAATTGGAACATGTGCCTGAATGAAGCTCTGGGAAGTTTGGGTTTCCAGAAGAGTCTTGCAGACAGTTGCCTGTACCTGAAGGGGTCAGGAGAGACACAGGAGGCAATTCTGGTGTTCGTAGATGATATTCTGTACGTGGCACAGACAAATAGACAGGTGCAAGTTTTTGCCAAAGAGCTTGGTAAGCAGTTTAAGCTCAAAAACCTTGGTCTCGTTCAGGTTTATCTAGGCGTTAGGATAGACAGGTCTGAGAACGGGAGTTTTTTGCTCAGTCAGAAAAGCAAGATTGAGCAGTTGCTTGAGAAGTTCCGGATGTCTGACTGTGCAGGGGTCAGAACGCCCATGGAGATCAACTTCATGAAGGACAGTCAGCTTGGGGAGCGTTCTGAGTTCCAAGACCCTGAGGTGTTTCAGTCAGCGCTAGGGAGTCTGTTGTATCTCTCTCAGTAGAGCAGTAGAGCAGACCAGACATAGTGTTTGCTGTGAATCTGCTCAGCAGGGAGGCTACAAAGCCCAGTGTGAATGCCTGGCAAGGCATCAAGAGAGTGTTGAGGTATTTGCAGGATACCAAAGAGTTTTGCCTCACGTTGTCAGCTGAAGGTGACGCACGGCTTACGTGCTGGAGTGACAGTGATTGGGCATCTCTTGGGGACAGGAAGTCTGTGTCTGGGCTGGTGGTAAAGTTCGGGCAATCCCTGGTTGGGTGGAAGTCCCGGAAGCAAAGTCTTATTGCACTTTCTTCCACTGAGGCTGAGTTCAGTGCATTGTCGGATTTATGCAGGGAGTTGGACTTCTACCGGTGCTTGATCCAAGAGATCTGTGGGGATTGTTACTTGCCCATAACTGTTTGGGGAGATAATCAACCTTGTCTTAGGTTGGCAGAATCTGGACAGTTCAAGTCCAGAACCAAGCATTTGGACATACGTTTCCAGAATGTATGTCAGAGTGTCCAAGCAGGTTGGATACAGCTCAAGTATTGTTCGAGCCGGGAGAACCTAGCTGATGGGTTTACCAAACCCTTGACCTTCCAGCGACATAGGGAGTTCTGTGAAGGGTTGTGTTTGGGGTGAGTTATACTCACAGTTTTCCCTCAGGATGCGAGACGAGAGGGGCTGTGAGGAGAACCAGAACTTACAGGGTTAAACAGTTCTGTGTGACGTCTCACATTCTGAGGCGTGGTTTGGTTCACATACGGGAATCTTTCTTTGTGTGTGAGTTTCCTTTCGTTTTTGGCCGAGAGGCGAGAAGGATGCCTGCTCTCTCACCGGGACTGATTTATGATGTTTTTCTTCTCATTAAAGGCTGTTAGAGATTAGCAAGAAGCCTGCGTTCAGTCTGATTTATTATCCACACACAAGGCAACACTTTCTACCGCTGCAGAACTCTGCTAAGAACTCTGCTAAGAGTTCAGGTTTTTCCTATCGACACAAGCGTCCTTCGGCACAGGGGAAGCGTGCCGGGCGCCATCTTATCTCAGCAAGGATTGAGCCCTGCGGAACCCCACGTTGAAGGTTCCACGGGGCTGAAAAGCATCCCCCAAGTAACACCCTCTGGGAACGACCATCCAAGAAGGACTGGAACCACCTCAAAGCAGTGCCACCCAACCCTAGTTCGGAGAGTCGCTCCACAAGGATACAATGGTTGATGGTATTGAAAGCTGCTGAGAGGTTGAGAAGAATGAACAGGGACATGTTTCCCTTGTCTCTCTCTTGACAGAGGTCATCATAAAGCAGTTTCTGTGCCATAACCAGGCCTAAACCCCAAGTGAAATGGATCCAGAAGATCAGTTTCTTCCAAAACCACCTGGATCTGGTCTGTGACCACTCGCTTCAGAACCTTGCCCACACTTGGTAGTTGTTCACACTTAGTAAAGGTAAAGGTAAAGGTACCCCTGCCCGTACAGGCCAGTCGTGACCGACTCTGGGGTTGCGCGCCCATCTCGCTTAAGAGGCCGGGGGCCAGTGCTGTCTGAAGACACTTCCAGGTCACGTGGCCAGTGTGATGAAGCTGCTCTGGCGAGCCTGCACCAGCGCAGCACACGGAAACGCTGTTTACCTTTCCGCTATAAAGCGGTACCTATTTATCTACTTGCACTTAAGAGTGCTTTCGAACTGCTAGGTGGGCAGGAGCTGGGACCAAACGACAGGAGCTCACTCCGCCGTGGGGATTCGAACCGCCGACCATACGATCGGCAAGTTCTAGGCGCTGAGGTTTTACCCACAGCGCCACCCGCTCACACTTACTTACTCCTTAATTAAGGAATGATAGTGTAATTCAGTCTTTGCTAATTTCTACATTTGATGACCTAATCAACACCTTTTAACTGTTTTCTGTTTCACACTTCATCAAACATTACGACACAATTCTCTGAAGTTGAAGTGCATCAGAATACATGTTTAAATATGTTACCAGAAAGTAAATGCACATTCAAATATTATTTTAAGGAAAAATATATTATTTGTAAGCCTGGATGAGGGCGATATGATTACATACTTCCAGCTGTTACAGAACCCTCCTGGCTCATCTGAAAATCCACTTTATACTAATCCTGGTGGATCTTTCTATAGGATTCTTCCTTATTAACAGCATTCAACATCCACAACCACAAATTATCACACACACACACACACACACACTTTCATTAGTCCCTCTTCAGCAAGATTTCTCAATATTTCATAAACTGTCAAATGGAATCTTGGTGAATGCATGATTTCATATGCATGTTCTCCATTAGAGGCAACAAGCTATAAATATATGCAGTAAATTTCTTACCCTCTTTGTCTGAAATCTTCCCTTCTGGACATGGGATGCAATCATAGCAGCAAAATGCTTCCCCCTCCTTCACTTTCCTGCAAAAACCAGGGCGGCAGGTCTGAGTACATACAGACTTAGGCTGTGTCTAATACACAAATGAGAGAGATATATATGTTTAAAATAAGTGGGTTCAAAGAAAAGCTAAAAGGAAAAGTTAAGCTCTTCCTTAAAAGGGATTTGCAAAAGAACAACAGCATTCATTTCAGGAATTCATTTAATAGGTTGTTTCAATTCCATTTTGACTCATTTTCTGGCATTTTCCATTGACTCAACGTGCAAACTCCAATAAATTGTTGTTTTTTTGCAGTTACTTTTGTGGATAGTAATGTTTTTTATATCCTCTATAGCAAGCACAGGCAAACTCCGGCCCTCCAGATGTTTGGGACTACAATTCCAAATGGACCCCTGTTTTACTGAAATATTTGTACCTGCAAGCCATAGATAGGTTTCTTTCTAATTTTGGTGAAAACCACTGATGCAATTTGTTCAGGCTTGTCAAGAATGACACACTTTCATTGGTTGACAAAGGTCAGAGTCGTTCAAACACGTTCAAATGCTTTACTTTTTTATAAAACTATTAATAGATTTTTGAGAAACGAACAATTGAACAACATAATTAATGTATTCCTTGCCCATTAAAGCATATGGGAGCTAGAAGCAACCTTTTATTTTTTATCTTAATGCAATTCTATTTTTAAAATTATCTTGTGAATTAAACAAACTGTGTGGTGTGATCCAATGTGTTTTTGTGCAATCTGTATTATATTATCATCACACATCCTTGCCTTGAGTCTTTTAGCAAGCCACAATAGAGAGCCACTGCTCTATAAGTGATGGCAGGTAACTCCACTGAGCTATTCAACTGTGGGCTTCATATCAGTATCAAAGGGGGAGCATTCAGATGCCCTTGAAAATGATCCTTAGTGACTGCCAGAGGGTACCAAGGTACAGGGAGATGTAAGGACTCCCTTGTTGATGATATTGTACAAAACATTTTAAACACCAAAGACCTTACTTGGTTCTTTACTTCTGTCTAGGAATATAGTTTGGGACGCGGGTGGCGCTGTCGGTAAAACCTCAGCGCCTAGGGCTTGCCGATCGCATGGTCGGCGGTTCGAATCCCCGCGGCGGGGTGAGCTCCCGTCCTTCGGTCCCAGCTCCTGCCCACCTAGCAGTTCGAAAGCACCCCTAAGTGCAAGTAGATAAATAGGTACCGCTTTATAGCGGGAAGGTAAACGGCGTTTCCGTGTGCTGCGCTGGTGCTGGCTTGCCAGAGCAGCTTCGTCACGCTAGCCACGTGACCCGGAAGTGTCTCTGGACAGTGCTGGCCCCCGGCCTCTTAAGTGAGATGGGCGCACAACCCTAGAGTCAAACACGACTGGCCCGTATGGGCAGGGGTACTTTTACCTTTAGGAATATAACAACCAGAGGTTATAGGGATTAAGCTTTTGTTATGGGACTTAAGTAAAAGTTGATGTCACATCATGTTTGTTCCTTATCAAAGCATTGTCATAAATTTGGGACATAGGCACAGATGTGTGGCAGCCCACATATTTCAGATACTATCTAGGTTGGCCCATTGGGTACAATTTGTATTTATATTGTTATATGGCATACCAGCCTCTGAGCAGTGAGAGAATCTGGGGTGATTTACGCAGGAGTTTGATTTCCTTTTATTGAAGGTCAGTGGAGACCACAGTGTCTTTAATATATATGGCTTTATTTAAACATTTTAAATTACGGCTTTATTTAAACTAGTTCAGCACAGGGTTTCACCCAGACTGATCCATCAAACTCATAACAATATATTGAATATCAACAAAATCTTTTTAGAATTCACTTCTTCATATTGTCAGTTAATATATTCATTTTCAGTGTAACAGGAACCAGTATAGAGGCTGTGCATTTAGCTTATAACATTAATACATAGCTTGTGCTATTTTTAATTTGATTTTATAAAGGCTGAAAAATGCACAATGAAATTATATTTGTATGTTATGTTAAAGTGTTCGCATTAACAAATGGCTTATGTTTGCATCCTACCTGGTTAAACCAATGGTGCCATTTTATGGCTCCCTCATTGATGGTCAACACTTGCTGTGGAGGAGCCAGGGAATCCACCCCTCCTACCTTCACTCTCTGAAAGGATTGGTTTGAGGAAAGAATCCAATTGGTAATATCAAATCCAGCTAGTATCTCCCCATTCTGGTCCAAGGAAATCTTATCTCCAGCACTGTTGTTAAATGAGATACCCCTCAGAAAATGATGGAGCTAGATAGAAAAAGGAAGAGAAAGTATAGAAAGGCTTCAATTCAGCAAGGGACAATCATGATGTTCACTTTCATCGCAAGTTTTTTTTTTTTTTTTAATATTTAATCAATTTTTCGATACAAACATCAACTGCAAAAGACATATACTACAAACACCATAATAAGAGTAATAGCACAATTTGACAATTCAGATTTGGATACACTGATATACCTATGACTATACCTTTTTAAAAACAACAACAGTACTTTCCCACCTCTCTCTCCTCCCTCTACTTCCCACCACTATTCGCCTTATCACTTAAATATTCGTTCCAGATTTCTTCATATTTATCCATTCTTATTTTGCGTCGTCATACAATTCGTTTGTATGTAGCTAATCTGTCCATGGGGTCACGAAAAGTCGGACACGACTAAACGACTAAACAACAACAACAAATCTGTCCATATATCAATCCATGTGATCAATGGAATCTTTTTGCGGCTCTTCCATTTCATCAAAACAAGGTTTTTTGCTTCCAATATAGCACAGTACATCCAATTTTTTTTGACCCCTTGAAATCTCCCACGTTTCCAGAATATAATTTAGAATTAAATTCAGTTCCCATAAATAACAATTTCTTTTTATTCCTCCTCACCTCACACCAAAACGATCTTATAATCGGGCAGTTAATAAACATGTGTATTAAGTTCACATTTTTACTCCCACATTTCCAGCAATTGTCTGCACTTGTTATTTTCTTCTGGTATAGTTTTGCTGGAGTCCAGTGGACTCTGAATATTATTTTCTGTTGAATAAGTCTTAGTCTTAGATCCATAGAGGCTATTTCTGTTGATTTTATATTTGACTCCCATATATCATTTGTCATCTGTACCCCTAACTCTTCACTCCATTTTTGTCTATCATATTCTAAATCGTATTTCTCCTGTTGAGTAGAGTTTATATAGTGCAAGTGTAGGGTTTTTTGCTTTTGTTGCAGAGATTAAATCTTGTAGCAGCATGGGTGTTTCCGATGCTGCAATAGCGTCAGGGCCAAACTGCCTTTCCAACACAGGTTTCAATTGGATGTATTGCCATTGTGTTTCACTGGTTAATCCGTACTTTACTTGCAAAGTCTTATATTCCACAAATTTGTAATTTTCATCAATTAATTGATTCAATGTCAAAATACCCTTTCTTCATCCAATTTGCCAAATTATTACTTGATTTCCAATTTTTAATTTTGGGTTGGCTCATATTGTTAATTTCTCATGCTGATAGGGGTCATCATTATTTTTATTTGTATTCATCCAAATTTTTATAGGTGCTGTAATAGTCTCCGGGATAATAGGATATCTCATAAAATTGGAGCCGAGTTTAGTCCACCCTTCAAGAGGTTCAAAGAAACTATATTCAAGAGTAGCCCAATTGGGAATCATGCTAGCTCTCCAACAATTAGTCTTACTCAACAGGTAAGCCTGGTGGTACAGTTCCAGATTTGGGAACCCAAAACTGCCTTCCTTATTTGGAAGTTGCATTTTATTTAGTGATAGTTTTGGTGGCTTTGTACCCCACAGGCATGATCTAAATAGCTGATTTATTTTTTGTAAGTATAGTTTGGGAATATATTTTGTTAATCCTCTTAGAATGTATAAAAGCTTTGGAACAACATTCATTTTGAGGACATTAACCTTTCCCTCAAAGGGAGAGGTTTAGAGGTCCCCACCTTTCAATATCAAAAGAAATCTCATTTATAATTTGATTCAAATTTAATTTTACAATTTGGTCTATATCTGATGAAATCATTATACCCAAGTATTTAATAAAGTCTTTGCACATCCTAAACTGATGGTTTCTATACAATGTAGCCCTTGGCCCTATTGGTAAAATCTCTGATTTTGTCAAATTTATGGAATATCCCAATATCCTGACAAAGATTTTTATTTTCTCCATATTTTTTGGAATTGTTTTGAAATATCAACATTGGAGTAAAGCAGATTTTTTTCCCTTTCTTCTATTTTTATATGTATAATATTTAAGCCAAGACTTTCTCACATTTTAAAGTTCATTTTAAATTACAGATTTTTATGATCTCCAGCAGCATCTGAACACAGAGCCATAAAACCTTTATTGACAAAAAGTGGATGCTCTATTATTATGGAATTAAAAAGAGGGCAAAATTCCCCATTGAAAGGGAAATCAAATGAGAATTTATTAAAAGTTAAAGATATATTAGAAAAGGGCAGAGATATTAAAAGATTATTTTGAAATCAATTTGAAACAGGAGACAAAATTTGAGAAACAATTTGAGCTGGCTAATAGACCAGGGAAATTATTCGCATGGCAAATGAGAACAAAGGCAAGCGATAGCCTGTATAAATAAAATTAATGTAGCAGGTAGAGTTGTGGAAAGTCCTAAAGAAATAAGAGACCAATTTGTGTGTTTTTATACGGAATTATTTTGTGGGAAATGGGGTAATTTAGATGAAATGCAAAAACATCTATAGGACAGTGGAATGTCTAAAATACCAATAGATAAAATGACAACTTTGTTTTTTTTTTTTTAAATATTTATTGGGGTTTACAATAGAAATAAACATAATAAACAATGTAACATATATCTTAACATAATTTCACATTTTCTTTGGTCTTCCTCACATCTCCCGCTCCCACTTTCATCGTTATAACATTTTGTCAGCAATTTATTATCTTATTTGCATTCTTATATCCCATCTGTATATTTATAATCTTATAATTCTCAAAATAGTTCATGTTTTCTCAATTTCACTTATTATCTTAAATCATCTAGTTTAGTGGTGCTCAATTATTTGTGATCTAGCATCCTGCTTAGCATTCACTCAAATTACAGTGTTTTTGTAAATAATTCTTAAATTTCTTCCAATCCTCCTCCATCTTCTCTTCTCCCAGGTCACGGATTCTGCCGGTCATCTCGGCCAGTTCCATATAGTCTATCAGTTGCATCTGCCATTCTTCCAGTGTGGGTAGATCTTGAGTTTTCCAGTGCTTTGCGAGAAGTATCCTTGCTGCTGTTGTTGCATACATAAAAAATGTCTGATCCTTCTTTACCACCCCTTGGCCGACAATGCCCAAAAGAATGGCCTCTGGTTTCTTAGTGAAGGTATACTTAAATACCTTTTTCAGTTCATTATAAATCATTTCCCAGAACGCCTTCACTTTAGGGCAGGTCCACCAGAGGTGAAAGAATGTTCCTTCACTCTCTTTACATTTCCAACACTTATTATCAGACAGGTGGTAAATTTTTGCAAGTTTGACTGGGGTCATATACCATCTATATATCATTTTCATTACATTTTCTTTCAAAGCATTGCATGCAGTAAAGTTCAATCCAATAATCCACAACCTTTCCCAGTCCTCAAACATAATATTATACCCAATGTCCTGTGCCCACCTTATCATAGCCGATTTGACCGTTTCATCTTGTGTATTCCATTTTAACAGCAAGTTATACATCCTTGAAAGTACCTTAGTCTTTGGTTCTAACAATTCTGTTTCTAATTTCGATTTCTCCACCTGGAACCCTAGTTTCTTGTCATTTTTAAAAACTTCTTTAATCTGAGCGTAATGTAACCAGTCTCGCACTTTATCCTTCATTTTCTCCAAACTCTGCAATTTCCAATTGTCTCCGTCTTTTTCTAATATTTCCCAATATTTAGGCCATTTAGCCTCCATATTGGGTCTTTTTCGGGCCTTAGCTTCCAAAGGTGAAAGCCACCTTGGAGTTTTATTTTCCAGCAAGTCTTTATATTTTGTCCAGACATTAAACAGTGATTTTCTGACAATATGGTTCTTAAAGGCCTTATTTGCTTTAACCTTGTCATACCATAAATATGCATGCCATCCAAAAGCATTGTTAAACCCTTCCAAATCCAACACGTCAGTGTCTTCAAGAAGTAGCCAGTCTTTTAGCCAGCAGAACGCTGCGGCCTCATAATACAACTTTAGATCTGGCAGGGCAAAGCCCCCTCTTTCTTTCGCATTGGTTAATATCTTAAACTTAATTCTGGGCTTTTTGCCCTGCCAGACAAACTTAGAAATATCTCTTTGCCACTTCTGAAAGCACTCCGTCTTGTCCAAAACCTGAAGTGTTTGAAACAAAAACAACATCTTTGGCAATACATTCATCTTAATAGCAGCAATTCGGCCTAACAAAGAAAGTTTCAATTTTGACCAACTATCTAAGTCTCTCTTAATTTCTGCCCAGCATTTTTCATAGTTATCCTTAAATAGACTTAGATTTTTTGATGTTATGTTTACCCCTAGGTATTTTACTTTTTTAACCACATTAAGTTCTGTCTCTTTCTGAAACCGTTCTGACTCTGTATCTGTTAAGTTTTTCCCCAAAACTTTAGTTTTCTGTTTATTCAATTTAAATCCAGCCACCCGACCAAAATCATTAATCAGTTGTAATACTCTTTTCATACTAGACTCTGGCTCCTGCAAGGTCAAAACCAGGTCATCTGCAAAGGCTTTTAATTTGTATTGTTTCTGTCCGACCTGAATTCCTTCCACCAACCGGTCCCCTCTGATCATATTCAATAGCACCTCCAGAACCGAGATAAATAACAAAGGGGAAATAGGGCAACCTTGTCGTGTTCCTTTTTCAATTTTAAATTCCTCTGTAACCACATTGTTAACTATCAGTTTAGCTTTCTGCTCTGAATATATCGCCTCAATCCCATTCTCAAAACCCCGTCCCACTCCCATTTCTTTCAAGTTTCCCATCATAAATTTCCAGGAGATGTTGTCAAAGGCCTTCTCCGCATCTATAAAAATTAAAACTGCTTTTGTGTTTATATCTGTTTGCAAAAGTTCCAAAATGTCAATAATGTTCCTTGTATTAGCAAACAAATGTCTACCTGGGAGAAAGCCTGCCTGGTCCTTATGGATTACTTCGTTTAAAACTTTTTTAAGTCTACTTGCCAAAATGTCTGCAAATATTTTGTAATCCACGTTTAAAAGAGAGATGGGACGATAGTTCTTAAGTTGTGTCTTTTCAGCTTCCGTCTTTGGTATTAATGTGATAAACGCTTCCTTCCACGACTCCGGTGCCCTCTTCCCCTCCAAAATTTCATTGCTGACCTCCGTCAAAGGTTGTATCAAATAGTCTTTTAATGTCTTATAGTACTTGGAGGTCAGCCCATCTGGCCCTGGGGACTTGCCCAGTTGCATGTTCTGAATGGCTTGTTCAATCTCTTGTCGTGTTATTTTGGAATTCAGGATTGTCCTATTTTCTTGTGACAGTTTGGATAGTCCATTTTTTGCCAAAAATTGTTTAATCTCAGCCTCGTCTTGCGGCCCTTGGGTGTATAGTTTTTTGAAGTATCTCTGGAATCACTTTCTAATGTCCACAGGATTCTGAATGTTTTTTCCTTCAATCTCTAAGTTTGTAATCGTATTTAATCTTTGTCTTCTCTTCAACTGCCAAGCTAGCAGTTTTCCACATTTATTCGCCGACTCAAACGTTTTTTGTTTCATTAATTTGACCTTCCATTCTATTTCCTGATTTATCAATTTAGAATATTGTGTTTGATAAAGTTTAATTTCTCTCAGAGTTGGCTGTCACTTCGGATTTAATCTTAACTTCTTCTCTAATTCTTTTATTTTATCCAGGATTTTGTCTTTTTTCTCATTTTGTGTCCTTTTCTTTACGGCATTCTGTTGTATCAAGAATCCCCTCATTACAGCTTTACTTGCGTCCCAGACGATTCTTTTTTCCACCGTAGTATTCATATTTATCTCAAAATAGTCCTTCAAAACTTTTTGGGCCTTCTTGGTAATTTCCTGATCTCTGAACAAATTGTCATTCATCTTCCATCTAAAAGAGCCGGTTGGTAATAGTGTCATATCCATCTTTACTGCATTATGGTCGGAACAGGTCTTTGGGCAGATTTCCACTTTTCTGGCCTTAGGTGCCAGGCCTCTAGATATCCATATTTGGTCGATTCTTGTCCAGGTCAGTTGGGCTTCAGAAAAGAATGTTCCCTCTCTTCCTAGTGGGTTCTTTGTCCTCCAGATGTCAATCAAGTCCATATTGTCTGTCATTTCAAAAAAAGTTTTAGGTAGTCTGCCGTCTTTTGTGACATTTTGACTTTGTGACTTGTCCATGTTAGTTGATACGACCCCATTCATATCTCCCATCATTATGATGTTGTTGTAGTCCAGATAATCCAGCATAGTCTCATGCAACTTCTTGTAAAATTCCGATTAACCTTCGTTAGGTGCATAGATTCCTAATATCAACAGTTTCTCTCCTTGGTGTTGTATCTCAATTGCCAAAATTCTTCCATGTTCATCTTTAAATAAGAATTTGGGTGACAGGCTCTCTTTCGCATATATCACCACACCTCTCTTCTTCACTTTGTCCGAAGATATAAATTCCTGGCCCAATCTTTTATTTATTAACACTTTTCTGTGGAGCCTTGTCACATGTGTTTCCTGTAGGCAAATAATGTCCAATTGTTCTTTTTTTAATATATGAAATATTTTCTTCCTTTTTTCCGGAATGTTACAACCATTTATATTCCAGCTCAACAGTTGCAGAGACATCCTGAATTAATCTGATTATTTTTCAAGGGGTGGTATCTTATTCACAGGATCTTCAGGTTCCACAGGTGCTGGTACTGGCGTTGCCCCAGGCCCAGAAGGTAGTTCAATTCCTTTTTGAAGGTCCTCTCCGTATGTAGACAGAAATTTGTCTCTCTCTTCCGATGTTCTAATTTTGACCTTTTTCCCTCTAAAGGTAAAGGATATTCCTTGGGGGAATTCCCACCTGAAAGCAATTGCGTTGCTCCTTAATAATTTGGCAAGTTCAGAATAGGCGGCTCTAAGGTCCAACAGTTGTCTAGGAATATCTTTGTAAATTTCAATTCTTCTGTCCAAAATGTCCAGTGACTTTCCGTAGTGTAGGCCCAAAATCTTGTCCCTTTCCTCCTTTGATCTCAATGTTATCAGGCAGTCTCTGGGCCTCTCCTTTTTTATAAATCTTCCAAGCCTGAAGGCTGACACAATTTTAAAATCCTTTTCCTCTAAATTCCAGAACTTGGAGAATTCTTTGGTTAAAAACTCAGCTAGGTTTCCTTCTTCTGCTTCTTGTAACGACCTAATCCTCAAATTATTCTCACGATTTCGCAGTTCTATCATAGAGAGATAAATCTGATGTTCCCCTACTTGTTTGGTGAGTGGTCTTACCTCTTGTTCTAAATTTTCTAATTTTTGTCTGGTATCCTCAGCCAATTTCCGATTTTCTGCTGTAGCCTCCGTCAACTGTCCAATTGCTTGTGTGTTCTGTGCCACTTGTCCAGTTAATTTATTTAGGCATTCTGTATTTTGGTCAATCTTTGCTGTTTGCTCATCTGCTTTCTTGTCCAAAACTTCCAATTTTTCAAAAATTTTCTCTAAAATAGAAGCAGATGCTCCTGAGGCCATATCTTCCAATTGTAACTGCTCTATTTCTCCCTCTTTTGCCTGTGACAGGGCAACTTCTTCTACTTCTGAAGGCAGAGTAGGTACAGATGATCTACGTGTCTGTGAGGCTGAGGTTAGAGTTGTCAAAGTTGTTTGTCTAACTCTTCCTCTTCTTCTTGTGCCACTCATTCCAACGTTATCTATCAGTCAAGGTCACACTGAGTTATTCCCATGGGAATAGATAGGCCCAGAGAAAGCAAGCAGCCGGGGAATCGAAAGTAAATGTAAAGTCACTGTTTTAAATCTCCAATCCTCTAGAGGGAGCTTAAAATGTCTTTCAGAGTCTAATTTAATGTCCAAGAACCTTCAAGTACAAGTATTTAGCAGAGTTGATATTAATAGTCACTTTGTTTCAAACAGTGCTTACTGGTCTCCAAAAAATGTTTCAAATTAGGAGGTCTAAGTACCCTCAGATTGTTGCAAGTTCCAATATACAGTATCCAAATCTGCAATACTGACAGCTCAGTCTCTCAGATCTCAGGCAGTTCCGGACCCTGGGTTTCACCTTTTAATTGTAATCCAATAAAAGAAGGAAAGTCAAATGCAAATAATAATTCCAAATCATAAACTTGAAATCTTTACTTTAGATTGCAGGTTCAGTGGGTGCTTAGATCAGTAAAGTTAAAAGTTCTTTTTTCAGCCTCCACTCCTCCAGCTCTTTGCTTTTTAAAGTTCAATGGCAGCGGAAGACGGACTTCCTGTTTCCACGTCTCTCCGCTCTCAGCCAAGTTCAAATCTTTTAATTCAACTTTTAGTCTCTAATTTAAAGTGATTCAGTCTTTACTCACGAATAGGTTGGTTTTGATTCCGGATCCAGATTTTACAGGAAAAGGGATCAGCGCTCACCGGCAGCGGCAGCGGCAGCGCGGCTTCGCTCCGCAGATTGCGAAATGGCTCACAGCGCCGCCACCCCCCTCCACGCTCCGGAGCCCCTTACGGGGTTCCTTTGACATTTGGGAGGTCGCTTCTGGCGCCCACTGAGCCTCGAGACCACAGGCTCTTGCCGCCTGTGGTTTTCCAAAGTGGGTCTCCGCTTCGCCGTAGCGGATGACCCAGTTTCTGCGGAGCCTCCTCTTCCCGATTAGAAGAGGACCGCCATTGCCGTTCGCGCCGCCCCCGGAAGTCCGATAAAATGACAACTTTGAATGCACCGGTTTCAATGATGGAATTACAGCAAGCAATTTTACAGGAAAAGCCTTTGAAAGCACCAGGATCTGATGGTCTTTCAGCAATATACTATAAGAAGTTGCAGAAGTATCTAATACAACAATTAAAGGACATTATGAATATGATTTTAAATACAGGGGAGCTGCCAGAATCCTGGAAGAATGCTTATATAACTTTGATTTCTAAACAAGACAGAGATTCTGACCAGCAAAAAAAAAAAAAAATTATCAACCTATATCTTTGTGGAATAATAATTATAAGCTTTTTGCAAACATATTAGCAAATAGGTTGAAACAGGTATTAAAAGAGGTAATCCACCATGACCAGCTGGATTTTCCCCAAAAAGACAAATGAAAGATAATATTAGAAATGTAATTGATATATGAGAATACTTGCAAGTGAGAAATGAAAAACAATTGGGTTTAATGTTTCTCGATGCCAAGAAAGCATTTTATAATCGCTCCAGGGATTTTACGTTTAAAGTCTTAGAACATATGAGTTGTGGAGACACTTTTATAAAAGGAGTTAAGGCAATATATACAAAACAGTCAGCTAAGTTGATAGTAAATAGTGTCCTGACTGAGAACTGTAAAATAACTAAAGGAATGAGACAAGGCTGCCCATTGTCACATTTGTTGTTTATAAGAGTTTTAGAAGTACTGGTGCAAAGAATAAGAAGTAATCAAGATAGTAAAACATAAGATTGGGAAAGAGACAATATCAACTGAAAGCATTTGCAGACAATATGGTGATATCTGTAGAAAAACCAATACTGTATTTGCATGTCAAGAGAGATAAAGCAACAATCTCATGGCCAAAGGGCAGTGAATAGAGGAAGGTGCTTTGGAGGCAGATGGGGAAGATTTCAAGAGCATGGGTAGGCAAACTAATGCCCGGGGGCCGGATCCGGCCAAAGCGCCTTTTATATCCAGCCTACGAACGGTCTGGGAATCAGCATGTTTTTACATGAGTAGAATGTTTGCTTTTATTTAAAATGCATCTCTGGGTTATTTGTGGCTCAAAGGAAATTGTTCATTCCCCCCCCCCAAAAAAATAGTCCGGCCCCCGACAAGGTCTGAGGAACAGTGGACGGCCCCCTGCTGAAAAAGTTTGCTGACCCCTGTTCAAGAGCATTGCTGCACCGACATTGGTGACCCTTGCTGGGGTTACATAGGAAAGTGACAATAGATAGAAAAGCAAACAGAACATGTTTTGAACCTCTTTCAGGGTGTTCAGCCCATTACCTGCCACAGTGGCTGATTCTGAAATTTGACTCCTCCACCGATCATTACTGGTCTGTGTTTGACTCGGGATGTAGACATGGCATGTAAAGCATGGGCCACAGCATAGACAGCATTGTAGATGTTGTAGCTGTGGCTGGTCATGCTCATTTCAAAGAAAGGACCAGGAAGATTCTCCAGCTTCTCTTGCCCAGTGCAAATATCTCCCTTCACACTGCCAACAACTTGATTTGGAAATACACAGCCAAATGCCTGTTGCCAGAAGTCCAAAATGAAGCCATCTCCTTTCGGGTTGGAAGGGGTTTTGCTCTTGACAAACTGACGAAATCCTGGTGGATCATTTGAGTGAGTTGTGAATGAGAGAACCCCATGGAGTATTTCTGTATCCCAAGTCCGTTGATAGACAAAAGAAGTGAGCTCTACCTGGGCTGTCATGATCCACACTTTACCTTTTGGCTTATTTGAACTTTGTTCCAGTTCTGATAGGTAAGGCAACCATCTAAAAAATGCCAGAGTATATGATTCTCCATAAAACAAGACTACATTGGCTTTGCTATCGTTTATTTTGTCATTAATTTTTGCCCCCAGTTTAAACATATTGTTAATTTCAGTGACGTAAGTTAATGTGTGACTTCTTTCTATGAAGGCAAAACAGATGCCACTCTGGGAAAATAGTGGAACCACAGTTTGCAGAAATCTTTCTGCATTCTCATCATAGAAAGTTAGGATTCCAATCCATATCCACTTGAAATGCAGAAGCAAAGACAGGATCCCCTTATACTGGTGGGTTTCCTTGGGCACCATCTGGTAGAAGAAAAGGCCTGGGGTTTTATCATTCATCACTGGAGCAGGGCCATATATGAGCTAAACATAGTTGTTGGAGGAGGAGAAAGAGACAGAAGCAACAATAGCTTTTAGGTATTAGATTTGTGTAATACAAGCATCACTGGGGCAATCTCCAGTTGGGCCTTCCAATCCTCACCATTTGGCCTGTGCATGCTATTTTTGCTAAGCCAAGCGATTCTCACCTGCCAATCAGCTGTTATCATATGTCAGGAACTGGCTAGGCCAAAAGGGACATCTGAAGCAATAACCTATGTGTTATCAAGGCTTTATCTCTTACCTTGGCTCTGTCATTAGCATGGCATGCCTGATTATTTGAAATGTGCACATTGATTTATCAAAATCTATTTGGATATCTTAAGTTCCCATAACTTGACAAAGAGATGCATATCTCACCTGCGGAACCTTATAGATATCCAAGATTGTTGCCACATGAAGGGAAGTTTGGGAGTCCAGTCCCCCAATGATGGCTATCAAGTTTTTGTTGATGTCACAGATGTAGTTGGGGACAAATGTTTCCAGTGTGGATATGAGTAACATTGTGGCATAAGAGGTCCATTTGGCATTGAAATAGCTGTCATAGATGCGGAAGCCTAAAGTGACATTGGGTAAGAGCTGAGGGTTTTCATTGATCTCCTTCACTGCAAATTGCAAGGCAAGGATGTGCTGGTAATTCTTTGGCACCACACTAAAAAAAGAGTTTCATTTTCCATCAGAAGGGCATGTAACTCTTTGTAAATTTATCACAACTCAGTTCTACACTATCCTCATTAGCACTGCTTTCTTTCTTGGGAGACATAGGGGTACACATACCCCCAAAACATTTTGTGAATCTAAGTTTGGTCTCATTGAGGGGCAGTATTTCAATATAAGTAGGAAAATGAGGGTACAACTAAACTTTTTTTTTAAGGAAAAAGCATTGCTCATTTGTATTTTTTATTACTGCAATTATTTAAATTATCTTGAACAGCTATCACTACAAGTGATCCTCCTCCTTGCCTACAATGGCAGAAAAGGCAGATAGGGGAAAATTCTATCGTAAGGGAGCACAGACTTTAAAATATTCCTGATATAAATTGTTAACGCTTCTATTATTATCAATGGACATTGTTGGCTGCAACTGTTGGAGTCAAACAACCACTTCAGGACCACCGTTTAGCCACCCCACCTCTTAAACTGATTTGCTTCATTGTCCAAAGAAGGAATAAAAATGCAAAAGAGAAATTATCCAGGTCTTACTTTAGCTCTTCAAGCAATGTTGGTGGGGGTTTGTCAATGAAGGGTATTGAAATGGAGATGATGATGCTGTGAGAGGCAATGCCACCAATGATGAGGTCTCCTTCCGCATGATACTGATGAAGTGGAGTGTGTGGATCATGGACATGACATTTAACAATGGTTGATTTGCATATTGCATGAGGAAGTAGAATCAGCAGCAAGACCAATAATGCCACCATCCTTGGTACTACTTTTCCCTATGCACTAAGATGCCCCTAGTACTATTACAGCTTATGAGACTGAAGTAGTTTGACCTAGTTGACCTTTTAGTCTGCTCATATATCTGAAATCCAGACTGTGAAAACTGTGAGTGGGTGGGAATAGTGATGACACTGATGGATCCTTGCTTCTTTATGATTCTTAGGTCTAGCTGTGATTGCTGGAGTGATATATTTTTATCAGGCTTATCCAACCTTATATCCTTCAGATATTTTAGACTGCAATTCACAGCATTCAAAGCTGACTGCATTTGATGGGTTTGTGATCCAATACAGTCCAAGGGCACCAGGCTTTGAAAGGCTCAATTATAGTACCTTTCACAGACTTCCTCATTAGCTTTGATAGTGTACTGAGCAAGTCCATGAGTTGGTTAGACAAGTGGGGACTTTAATTACAGTTATTTTGATAATTAAAGGGAAGATAGTCAATTTTTGCATCTTTCCTAACAGAAGTTTTCATATCCTCTTAGCTGCATAAGATTTTGGCTTACAATAATAAACAAGAAGGAAAAAATACTGGAAATACAACCCTTTGGTCTCAAGAGAGGGAGGAAAGGAACATCTTTGACTGTAGTACTGGCCTCTGGAAATTCTGACCTGGAAAGAAGAAACCTAGGGAGAGCGGAGTTTCCCCCCTAATTACATTCCTTTCAAAGTTCACATGCATGAACAACAATTGCATGAGTTGGTCTCCATGTCTTGCCAATGGATGGGAGAAAAGCATCACATTTTATGCTGGAGAAACTAAGATGAGGCATGGGTAATGTCTCCACCAACAGGGAAAGACATTTGTAATTCGTCGGCAGTGCTCAATATTACCTCTTGTTATTCCTGCATCTCACTTTCCTTATCTCATCTTGTCACATCTTTCCTTGCCAAAATTTAAACGGTTGTGCCAGAAATAAGTTTTTATTTTTCCCTTTCCCTTTCTTTGTGCTTTACAAATGGGAATATAATTTAAGGGCAGGCAAACTTATTCTTGCACTCCACCCCAATCTCTAAGTGGTGTGAGATTGCTGGGGCTTCAGGCCCTGATCCAAACTTTGTCTTTGTTTTTTTATGCACAGCAGAGACTGTGACTTTTTAAGATACATGTTTTATTTATTTATTTATACATACATATGACCTGAGCCTATGATGGAGGGGTTCACAGCATTAACATCCCTAAAGGTGTAGCCTTGGATTTAAACAGACATCAAACACTGCTGTTTTAAGACAAAGTAAAATAAAGCTTACTGCAATCTCAACTCAGAATCAGGCTTATAACCCAAGAGTTATAAGGAACTCACTTGCAGCCTACATCTCCCCATCCCAGCCTGAATTCTTAATAATATATAGATTGATATAATATTAAACGATAAAATACACAATAGCAGAATTTGAGCTGCTCATGTATGATGAATGATTTTATACCATTAGAAGGAGTTATATTTAAAGGTAGCAAATCCCTGTATAAGTATGTTATTTCATTAGATGTATTATAAATGTGACCCCAACACTCTCCAAGAGGGATCCTACTTCCATGCATGAAGGTGTAAATGTGGAGTTCATTGGAGTCTCCTCACTTTCTGCATCAAACAGTGATAGATGCGCTGGACTCCTGTTTCCCTATCTCCAACTCACTTGAGGTGTTTCATTATAACAGGCTCCTCAGATCGTTCTCAGTTTTTCATTAATAATCCCTGCTCAGTTCCTTTTCTTGCTGTTCCAGCTTGATCAGCACATTTGACCAGTGGGTTTGGTTTCATACAATGACCGCCCCTCCCTAGATTCCTCATTTAGACAATGTGACAATGCAATGGTTGGACACAAATTCCCGGCCTATACAATATAGAAAATAGATACTCTCATGCATTCTTCAAGACTTCCTTCTAATTAAGAGATCCCTATTGTTCAGCTCAGGCTTCAGCAAAATAATGTAACATTTGGGGCAAAAGATGCAACCCAACAAGCCAGCACTGGAGGCTAAGATAGAGAAGATCTCTACAGCCACCATGTATTTCCCCTTTGTGCTCATGTAGGTAGGAACAAAGGATAACCAAACACTGCAAAAGACCAACATGCTGAAAGTGATGAACTTGGCTTCGTTGAAACTGTCAGGTAATTTCCGGGCAAGGAAAGACACAGTGAAACTGTTATGTACTGAGTTGAATAGGATCCAAACTGTAGCAGTCTGATTGGTCCTAGAACAATAGGATCCAAAAGGCAGCAGTCTGATTGGTCCTAGAACAATAGGATTCAGAATGCAGCAGTCTGATTGGTCCTAGAACAATGCAGCAGTATGATTGGTTGGCAGGAACCACCCAATCCTGCTCCAGATAGAAGTGAATCCACAACCTGATTGGCTTACAGTAGAATTCCAGAATTAGCCAATCATGTGCAGCCCATTGTGTAAATAATGTATATAAAGCAGATACTGTGAGGGGACATTTATTCATTCCTCCTCACCACTATGAGCTGAATAAAGAGCATGAAATCACTTTGCGACTCTGAGTATATTTCACTGGCGACGAAGGTGGGATCCCGCTGAGCTGACTGCCACACACAGCACCGCAGCACCGCCAACTGCCGCACCGCTGCCTCGCACCGTGTATCCAGGCTTCAGCTCCGGGGCACAAGGAACTCAGAATGGCAGCCAACAGCAGCTTCTCGCCATTCAACCCAGCATCTGGAGACTGGGAAGCGTACGCCTCCCGTTTCACCTTCCTCCTAGAAGCCAAAGGGGTCACCGACGAAGAAGACGCCAAGAAGAGGGCGATATTCTTCAGCGTCTGCGGAGAGGAGACGTTTGAAATCGCCCGGGCTCTCCTTGCGCCTGAAGACGTCGCTACTGTTCCATACAAAACAATAATGGAACAGCTGAAGGGGCACTTTTCGCCGCAGCCCTCAGTGGTGGCTCGTCGAAATGCCTTCTACGCAAAGCGGCAAGCCCCTGGGGAAACCATAACTGGGTTTGTGACCTCTCTCCGCCAAGCCGCCCGGTTCTGCAACTTCTCAGAGCTGGAGAACATGCTTCGTGACCGCCTCGTCGGTGGCCTGAAGGATGAGAAGCTGCAACGACGCCTCTACGCTGAGAAGGACCTAACGTTCCAGGTCGCTCTGGAGGAGGCCCTGGCAACAGAAGCTGCCGAGAGGTCGACCCAAGAGGCACGGCCGAGCCTGCCATCCCAACCGAGGGTCCACCATGAAGACCTCACCGACGACTCAGGATCCGACAGGGAGGAGGTGCACCGAGTACAGCAGCGCACTCAAGCAGCGCACAGACCACAGCTGCCTCGACGAGAAGGAGGGAACTGCGCAAGCTGCGGGGAGAGTCACGAGAGGAGGACCTGCCGTTTCCGCAACGCAGAGTGCAGGCAGTGCAGAAAATCGGGACACATCGCCCGGGTGTGTCGGGCTCGGCCCACCCGACACCAGGCATCAGATGACCAATCCAAGAGCCCCAGGTCCCGGGGCCCAACGCACCAAGGCAACTCGACGGAGCTCACGGACTTCCAGGTATACCAGTTGCCCCACCCCAACGTAGAGAAAATTTATGTAGAGGTACAGATAGAGGGGGCCCCATGCCGCATGGAGCTTGACACGGGTTCAACTCTATCCATAATCTCGGCAAGGACCTTAAGGAAACTGTGTCCCACTGGGGGTCCCAAACTCAGGCCGGCCCCATTCACCCTCCGGGACTTCCAGAAACGTAAGGTCCCCACAATGGGGGTGGGGACCTTCAGGGTGCAATACCGAGGGCGGACGCGGCAACTGGACTTGCTTGTGGTCAAGGGCCCCTACATTAGCTTACTGGGATTGGCATGGTTTGGACCACTGGGGCTAGCTGTCACCGGGGTGAACCACACTAGCTTACAAGTGGACGTGGACGCCATATGCAAGGAATTTCCAGGGGTTTTCGATGGGAAATTGGGACAGTATACGGGCCCCCCCATTGCGCTACAGCTTGACCCCGCAGTACGACCGGTCAGGCTCAAGGCCCGCCGGGTCCCGTTCGCCTTGAAACCCCGTATAGACGAGGAATTGGACCGACTCGTAGAGCAAGGAGTGCTGGAGCCGGTGCCTAATGCTCCCTGGGAAACCCCAATCGTCACACCCGTCAAGCCTAATGGTTCGGTCCGCATCTGCGCAGACTACAAATGTACCATAAACAAGGCCCTCACGGCCCACGCATACCCAGTGCCAGTGGTCAGCCATGTCCTTGCCACCCTGGCTGGGTCGAAAATTTTTGGCAAGCTGGACTTGGCCCAAGCATATCAACAGCTGCCAGTAGATGAGGCCACAGCAGAGGCACAGACGATTGTGACGCACAGAGGAGCGTTCAGGGTAAAGCGGCTGCAATTCGGTGTCAGCGTGGCACCAGGCATATTCCAGAATATAATGGACTCTCTCCTTAAAGGGATTCCTGGCGTCACCCCCTTCTTCGATGATGTGTTGATTGCCGGCCCCACACCAGAGGAGTTTGAGGACCGCCTCCGCACCGTTCTGCACCGTTTCCAGACGGCGGGTCTCAAGGTGAAGCGGGAAAAATGTCTACTAGGAGTGCCTCAGGTGGACTTTCTGGGATTTATGGTGGACGCAGAAGGGGTCCACCCGACTGGGGACAAGGTACGGGCCATTTGTGATGCCCCAGCGCCCAAGAGCAAGACTGAACTTCAGGCCTTCTTGGGGCTATTGAACTTTTACCATTCCTTCCTTCCCCACAAGGCGGCGGTAGCGGAGCCCCTACACAGACTCCTGGACAAGCGGGCCCCTTGGGTGTGGGGCCAGCGCCAGGAGGCCGCATTCCAGGCAGTCAAGGACTTGCTTGTCTCAAACTCGGTCTTGGCACACTTCGACGAGAGGCTGCCGGTGGTGCTAGCATGCGACGCCTCACCCTATGGCATTGGAGTTGTCCTGGGGCACCAACTCCCGGATGGAAGAGAGGTACCGGTGGCGTACTTTTCCCAGACACTCAACACAACCGAGCGGAACTACTCGCAAATCGACAAGGAGGGTCTGGCAATCGTAAAGGGAGTAAAAAAATTCCATGATTTCTTGTACGGGCGGCCCTTCACCGTGGTGACTGACCACAAGCCGTTGCTTGGTTTGTTTGCCCCCGAAAAGCAGACCCCCCAAGTGCTGTCTCCTCGCGTCCTCAGGTGGTCAATTTTCCTTGCCAGCTACCAGTATGCACTGATTCACCGACCTGGGAAGGCGATGGGCCATGCGGACGCCCTCAGCAGGCTACCACTACCGGAAACAGGCCCTGACCCAGCACCTGCACAAGAGGTTATGAGCCTGGAGCTGCTTCCCGACCGCCCCATTCAGGCACAAGAAGTTGCACACCATTCCAAGAAAGATAGGGTCATCTCCCGGGTCCTGGACTGGGTGTGGAGGGGATGGCCCAGCAGCAGCCCCGGGCCAGAATTCGCCGGCTACACAACCCGCAAACATGAACTGTCGGCCCACAAGGGGTGCCTGTTATGGGGAAGCAGAGTCGTTGTTCCCCAGCCCCTCTGCAAAAGGGTCCTCACAGCCCTACACGAGACACATCCAGGGGTAGTAAGAATGAAGGCCCTTGCCAGGAGTTATGTGTGGTGGCCGGGGATCGATGGAGAGATAGAGGCCTGGGTCAAACACTGCCAGGCCTGCCAAGAATCCCGCCCAGATCCCCCAAGGGCCCCAGTCCAGTCCTGGGAGTCCGCCCGAGCACCATGGTCACGCCTGCATGTGGATTTCGCTGGCCCCTTTCAGGGGAAAACATTCTTCATAGTGGTGGACTCCTACACCAAATGGCTGGAAGTCGCACTGGTACCGTCCACTTCCACGTCCGCAGCCATCCGGGTACTACGCAGGCTGTTTGCAACCCACGGGCTCCCTGACACTCTCGTCTCAGACAACGGGACTGCATTTACGTCAGGAGAATTCCAAACCTTCACAGCGCAGAACGCCATCCGCCACATCCGTTCGGCGCCGTTCCACCCTGCCACCAATGGCCAAGCAGAACGCATGGTGCGGACCACCAAGGACACCCTTCGCCGCATGACGCAAGGGGACTGGGAGTACCGCCTTGCCACATTCCTTCTAGCACAGCACAGCACCCCCAGCTCAACGACTGGCCGGAGCCCCGCTGAACTACTAATGGGTCGGCGCCTTGCAATCAGATTGGACCGCCTTCACCCCGATAGAGCTCAGGATGAGATAGTGGTGGGGGAAGGCAGGAACCCCCGGACCTTCGAGGCCCAGGACCCAGTGTACGCAAAGAATTTTGGGGCAGGCCCAGCATGGGTACCCGCCACAATCACCAGGGTCACTGGCCCCGTGTCGTACGAGGTGCTAACGGATGGGGGGCAATGCTGGCGCCGCCACTGCGACCAGATACGGCGACGATTCCCGGGAGAAAACCAGGAGGAGGACAGGTCAGAGGAGTCCCAAGGGAACAGCGGGGCAGTGAGGCCCATAGAGCAGGAGGGGCCAGCAGGAGAGGCAGAATCAGTAAATACAGAGAGGACCCGTGAGGCCGAAAGGACACCGGAACCAGAACCACGACTGAGCGAGCCGGTTGCACCAGACCAAACAGCCGCATCACAGCCAGCATCCTTGGAACACGAGCCAGAACCCGGAGCCCGGACCAGGGAACACCCCAGGCCACAACGCACACGTAGGCCGCCGGCATACCTTGAGGACTATGAATGCGACCTCCCGGGCAGGACTGGAACTTAGAGGGGAGGGGTGTTATGTACTGAGTTGAATAGGATCCAAACTGTAGCAGTCTGATTGGTCCTAGAACAATAGGATCCAAAAGGCAGCAGTCTGATTGGTCCTAGAACAATAGGATTCAGAATGCAGCAGTCTGATTGGTCCTAGAACAATGCAGCAGTATGATTGGTTGGCAGGAACCACCCAATCCTGCTCCAGATAGAAGTGAATCCACAACCTGATTGGCTTACAGTAGAATTCCAGAATTAGCCAATCATGTGCAGCCCATTGTGTAAATAATGTATATAAAGCAGATACTGTGAGGGGACATTTATTCATTCCTCCTCACCACTATGAGCTGAATAAAGAGCATGAAATCACTTTGCGACTCTGAGTATATTTCAGAAACTGACCAAAGCTAGGAAGCCCATGTAGCCCAAGACACAGTAAAAGAAGGTCACCGTCCCCTCATTGCACTCCAGTACAATTTCTTCAGCTACTGACTTCATGTCAGCATTAGGGAATGGAGGAGAGATCACCAGCCACAGAGTGCAGATGAGTGCTTGGAGTAGGGAGCAGGTAAGGACAATAGAGTTTGCCAGTCCTTTCCCCACCCACTTCCTCATCCTGGATCCTGGTTTTGTGGCCATGAAAGCCAGAACCACAGTGATGGTTTTTGCCAGCACACAAGAAACAGCCACTGAGAAGATGATGCCAAAAGCAGTTTGTCGGAGGAGACACGTCACCTTGTCAGGATGTCCAATGAACAATAATGCAGAAAGGAAGCAAAGCAAGAGGGAGGTGAGCAGAGCGTAGGTGAGGTCCCGGTTGTTGGCTTTCACAACGGGAGTGTCCCTGTGCTTCACAAATATTTCAAGTACTAGTGCTGTAATGAAAGCAAAGGAAAGAGCAGAACAGGCTAAGCTGAGGCCCAGAGGTTCTTCAAAGGACAAGAAAGTTGCATGCTTGGGAATACATAAATTCCGATGTTTGTTTGGATATTTTTCAACTTCACACTCATAACAGTCATTCATGTCTGAGAAATAAAATATTTTGTATTAACCTCAATGTATTAATCTCACCAACACACTAACTCTTGTTTCCTTCTTTCTTTTTCTTATTAAATTTTATAAACAAATAATAAAAAACCATTTCATGACTACGTAATTAGGATTCGGGGGGGGGACATCAGGAGAAGAAAAATGTAAAGATGGTAAATGATTGCGCTCATACTGCTCAGACAGCCAATCAGCAGCAGGAAATGTAGCAGGGTTGGAAACCCTTCCTGATCGACTTCACATAAATCAGGAACTAGCCAGGTTTTTCCAGACGATATTCTGTAGCTTAATGTTTTAAAATCTACATCTAAATATGTTTCATGGGGAAAATGTACATTTGAATAGGACTTTGATGAACAATGATACAGCTAAATGCATATTGAGAGAATATGCAGATTTACATTTTTAAAACAGGACTTATTTTTTAAAATAATGCAAGTTAATGAAATGAAACTGTGTGCAAAAATATGTTAGGTTAACCATTAAGTCCATTGCCACCCAAATCTTTCTACCTTGCTTCAAAAACTGAGAACAGAAAGCTTGGTGAATATGTGTTTTTTGTCAAAGATGATTCTGGCCTCCAGCCAGTTTTACAGGTTTAATTAGTTCCATTTTTCTATTTACACACAGAGCTCTCAGAGCACATCCGGCTCATTCGGATTAGTTGCAGCAACTGGCTGCTGCTTTCGTTTTCTCCAGCATAACCACTTCCGGAGCCCTCCCCTTTTCCTTCCTCTGTTACGTGAAGGGCTAAGCCCTGGAAATTGCTCTCCCCTCTCTGATTCATTGCTTCCTGACAACCCTTTGTCCTCCCCCTCCTCTGAAGAGGTACAACTACTTACGATCAGAGTATTTCCCCATCATTTCGCCCTTCTCAGCCCCCAATTCCCTGACAGGTTTTATACATATGTTGCTCTCAGTTTCAGGGAACCAGATATAAATCTGTACCATATATTTCTTACCCTCCTCGCCTGAAATCTTCCCTTTTGGACAAGGTGTGCAGTCATAGCAGCAAAATGGCTCTCCTTGTTTCACTTTCTTGCTAGAACCACGAAGGCAACTATCGGTACATACAGAGTTAGGCTGTGTCTAATTTGAAGTGAAAGAGGAAAATATATATAATTCTCAGAATAATACAGAATAATAAAGGAAGAACAAAACTGAGTGCTCTTAGTAGGTTTTGTGTTTTACTACATTTTAAAAAACCCTCAGATTACCTGTTTCTTAAGCATTCTTTCTGATTTGCTTATACGGTGATTGTCTTCCCATTATTCAGTTAGTCCACTTTCCCATGCACTTCTCCATCCCTTTCCCAAGAACTAAAAGTTATTTTTGTATAAGTGGGTTTGTTCTTCTAGGCTGATAGGGACAATCTAATAGTGCAAACCTGAAATTACTGGTATATGCTTGAATCAGTATCACAAAATAGGTAAAGGTAAAAAGGTAAAGGACCCCTGGACAGTTAAGTCCAGTCAACGGCGACTATGGGGTTTGTCCACAAACAGCTTTCAGAGTCATGTGGCCAGCATGACAAACTGCTCCTGGTGCAACAGAACACCGTGACAGAAACCAGAGTGCACAGAAATGCCATTTACCTTCCTGCCTCAGCAGTATCTATTTATCTACTAGCACTGGCATACTTTCGAACTGCTAGGTTGGCAGAAGCTGGGACAGAACAATGGGAGCTCACCCCGTCATGGGAATTTGAAGCGCTGACCTTCTGATTGGTAAGCCCAAGAGGCTCAGTAGTTTAAACCACAGTGCCACCAGCAAATATTGAAAGTCTGAAGGCACCCCAAATCTCTGTTGAGGAGTTGTGGGTGACTTCATGCAGTTTATGTTCTAGTTCTATCTAGAGATATAACAGTAAGAGGTAATAGGACTTATTGTGGTTATTATAGTGCTCGTGAAGTTTTTTACCTACAAGAAACACAGATATGTGGCAGGCCAAATATTTCACGCATCATCTAGTCTGGCTTACTGGGTGGAATTTGAAGGTACCTGTATTTTGCGCTCTAGAAGACGCACCAGACCACAAGATGCACCTAGTTTTCGGAGGAGGAAAACAAGAAAAAAAATATTCTGAATCTCAGAAGCCAGAACAGCAAGAGGGATCGCTGCACAGTGAAAGCAGCAATCCCTCTTGCTGTTCTGGCTTCTGTGATAGCTGCGCAGCCTGCATTCACCCCATAAGATGCACACACATTTCCCCTTACTTTTTAGGAGGGAAAAAGTGAGTCTTATAGAGCAAAAAATACAGTATACTTCATATGTTATACGCATTCAAAATTGGAATCTTCACAAATAGCTGACCTGGTTAAACCAGTTATGCCATGTTATGGCATCCTCGTTGATAGTGAAAGCTTGGTCTGGAGGAGCCTGGGGGTCCATCTTCCCAACTTTCACTCTTTTAAAGGATTGGTTTGAAAAAACAATCCAGTTGTTGACATCAAATCCGGCTACTATCTCCCCAGTCTGGTCAAAGGAAACCGTGTCCCCAGCACTATTGTTAAACGAGATACCCCTCAGAAAATGGTGGAGCTGTATTGAAAAGAAAATGGCAAGAATTTAATCAAGGCTGAAATTCAGGAAGGGATAATGAGGTCTTGCATCTTTCAGGTTGAACTCTTTAAGTATCCATTCTGGATGGAAGCAATTTTCTTCTCATCTTTTGAAGTTTATTTTCAATTACAGATTTTCAAGAATTGTGGCAGTCTGTTTCAGAAATTAACAGACAACCATAAACATTGGAAAGTTAATGAAAGTGATGGCTCTGTGGATTTCATGGTGTGTGTGTGTGTGTGTGTGTGTGTGTAGTGGGTTTCTGTATCATTCCTTCTAAATGCCAAGTTCAGAGATAAATTTGATTCTGTCTGTAACCAAAAGAACATCACCCACATGTAAGAGGTAGGTATGAACAGGCTTGGGGGAACTTCAAAGTTTACAGAGGTACAAAGTAAGGCTTTGGGGAAAGAAACCCTGAGGAGGGCACAAGCCTCCAAACATCCCAATGAGGACTGAGATCATTTAGGAGCCTCAGAATGCTGAGAGACTCTCTGTTAGGGAGGAGTACAGAGAAGGTACACACACAAAGAGGACAACGTTATACAGGATCTGCAAGGAATAACACATTTCAAACTTTTCTTAGAATTCCAAGGAGTAGGTATGCAGGAGAAAAACAATTTTGTCTGCATTTTAATACTCAGTTCCGACTTTTGGAACAAATATGTGAACTGAAATACAATTATGCTTTCAAATTCATATGTCTCTGAACTTTGCAGTGCAGTTCTCAAATCAAACAATGTGTATAGAAGTGCATATATTAGGGGGAAGTGTCCATAAAATATATATATCTGTGAAAGGAACTTATATTATATATATGGTAGACTGCTTGGAAAAAAATTGCTTATTTGTCCATGTCTTTGCCTTTAAGTAATCTGTTGTAAATGTAGTCATATCTTCAATCCATTGATTAAAAAGAGCCAGACATTTATCTTTCCACTGCATCAATGTCAGTAAGGACACAAAGAATCTATTTATGTTGCCCAGTTGTCAAATTCCATATGAAGAATATGTAATTCAAAAGAACATTTTCCTCTGAAAATTTTAAATTTTCCTTCACAGTCATATTTATATAATCCACTACTTTCTGCCAAAACTTAATAAGTGTAGGACATTGTAAAAACATGTGCTTTAAAGAAGAATTATCCTTAGTACATCTCCAACAACATGAAGTCTTAGATAAACATTTTAAAAATGTAGTGGAGTCCAATAAATTCTAAATATTATTTTCTGTTGTACAGGCAGTTCCCTCTTTGTGTGTGGGGTGTGCTCTGGATCATTTTGTGTGTCAGCAGAGCACACATAAGTCCTAGTCTTCCACTGTTTCCCTGCTCCACCCCGTTCCTCTTCCTGTTCCGCCCTTTTTCAGGTCCAAAATGACCTGCAAGTCAGAGTTCATGTGCCAATTGAATGCGCACAAAATGGTCGCTGCCTGTGTAAATCATACTGTAAGGTCCATTGACACCTTTGCTATAGAAGTTTCCTCATCAGTCAGTTGATCCAAAGTCTATATGTGTTATAGCTTGGTCTCTCCCACAAACGCAAGACGACTCTGGCTGTTAATTATTTCAGATTTATTGCTAAACAACAAACTAAGACAGAGCTCCTCCACTCATCGTCCTCCCCAGAAGATGGAGTTGCCCGGACTAAGCTCCTTCCCCTTCCCCAGCACAGAAGCCCCCACCTTCTCTTCCGGTATCTTTCACACATATCTGCCACTTTTGTAATCCTACGAGATTTGGCAGAGCATATTTCCTGCATTCCAACGTTTTGCCCACTATAGTAGTTCTCACGCATCTGTCTGTCCCTTTGGTCAGAGCTCAGATTACAGCTGCTCTCCCCCTCCTCTCTGCTTCTTCTGTTAACTGTCCTCTCCCTGTGCCTGCTTCTTCTCCTCCTGTCAGCATCTGAGCTTCACTGACAATATGTATGCTTCCATCCAATTTTTCCTTATCATCATTTTTTAAAAGTTAGGTTGCTTCACAAAGTCAATTTAGCAAGGGAAAATAGGTCAATTCTATTTTTCTTAGCTATCATATTCCATTTCTTTCTAACTGACACAACTGTTTCCAGAGACTCCCAAGCTCTAATATATTTTGATCCTAATATTGTCCATCCAGCCCAAGTTGCTATTATATTTATATTCTAAAGTTGCCCTGATCAGAAAATTAGTACCAATTGTGGGCTTCTGGTATTTATTCCATTTTCAAAGGTTCCTTCTTCAGTGGTACACAGTGAAGAGGCAAACAGTTAAATGGAGATGTTCGGCTCATTACCTGCCACAAATGTTGATGCTGAAGCTTCAGTCCTCCACTGGTTACCATTGGTCTATGTTTGACTCGGGATGTAGACATGGCATGCAAAGCTTGAGCCACAACATAGGCAGCATTGTAGATGTTGTAGCTGTGGCTGGTCATGCTCATTTCAAAGAAAGGACCAGGAAGGTTCTCCAGCTTCTCTTCCCCAGTGCAGTTATCTCCCTCCACATTGCCAGCAATGTGATTTCTGAATACGCAACCGAATGCGTGTTGCCAGAACTCCACAATAAAGCCATCTCCTTTTGGGCTGGAAGGATTTTTGCTATCAACAAATTGGTGAAATCCTGGTGGATCATTAGAATGAGTTGTGAATGAGAGAGCCCCATGGAGTATTTCGGTGTCCCAAGTCCTTTGATAGGGAAATGAAGTGAGCTCCATCTGGGCAGTCATAATCCACACCTTACCCTTTGGCTGACTTGGCATTTGTTCTCCTTCTGATAGGTATGGCAACCATCTGAAAAATGTCATAGCATACGATTCCCCATGGACAACAACTGCATTGGCTTTGCTATTCATTATATTATCATGAATTTTTGCCCCCTTGTTAAACAAATCATTAAATTCTGAGACAAAACTGATTTTCTGAGTTCTCTCTGTGAAGGCAAAACAGATACCCCTCTGGGAGAAAAGCGGAACCACAGTTTGTATAAATCTATCTCCATATTCATCATTGAAGGTAAGGGTCCCAATCCAAGTCCACCTGAAATGCAGAAGGAAGTAGAGAATCCCCTGATATTGAAGGTCTTCCTTGGGGACCATCTGGTAGAATGAAAATCCTGGGGTTTTATCATTCCTCAGTGGTGCAGAGCCATATACGAACTAAAGAGAAATGTGGGGATGGAAGAAAGTGGCATACACAATAGCCATTTAAATGGACCAGTTTTAACTACTTAGTGCACTTGAAACATGTTATATCAACAGTCCTTACAACAATGCTATGATGTATATAACTGCTAGGTTTGCATGGAATGGACAGAGGGAACAATGACATTTTTTAAGAACTTCTAATAGAGTCATTGTTTAGGAGAGAACTGCAACCACACAGGACACCATTTGGCTCAAAATGCCCCATCTTTAGAGCCTTAACTATAAGAAGATAATGCATATATATCTTGCAGCAGAGGCAAAAGTTATCAGAAGATGAGAAGTTCCCTGAATTCTCTCATATTTTATCCAAATCCTACAACTGTTTAATTGTTGTCGGAATGACAGAGGTTATTCTTCAGGGGTAGGCAGCAATTTTCTATAGCTCCACCACATTCAAAATGCCTCAAATGAAGTTCTTTGTTTCGCTGTTGTGCCTACCAGTGTGGTGTAGTGGTTAAGAGCGGTAGTCTCATAATCTGGGGAACCGGGTTCGCATCTCCGCTCCTCCACATGCAGCTGCTGGGTGACCTTGGGCCAGTAACACTTCTTTGAAGTCTCTCAGCCCCACTCACCTCACAGAGTGTTTGTTGTGGGGGAGGAAGGGAAAGGAGAATGCTAGCCGCTTTGAGACTCCTTAAAGGAAGTGAAAGGCGGGATATCAAATCAAAACTCTTCTTCTTCTTCTTCTTCTTCTTCTTCTTCTTCTTCTTCTTCTTCTTCTTCTTCTTCTACCATTTCTCCCTCACCCTCCATGTTTACATGTGTTCAGGTGAAAGTATTGTTAAACCCCCCCCATGTTTGCGTGGTGTGAGATTCGAAGGGTCCACGTGATTACCTGGGGTTTGTGTTTGCTTTTGGAATGTAGTGGACACTGTGATGTTTTATATGGTTTATATATGCATATATACAATCGGAGCCTATGATGAAGGGGTCTATAGCACTACACTCCAAGAGGGTCTCCTGCTTCTCCTATAGGTGCAGCAGTCTTGGATCCAAAACAGCAAGCAGCCATGCTCTCTGACTACTTTCTGCAGCATGTCACAGCTTTGTTAGGTCACAATACTACCAATCACAATACCAAAAAATACCACTGGCCTTTTATCTTAGGGAGGGGCTTCATTCAATTTTGCTGACAGACACAGAATCCCCTGATGGCCCATCTGCCTACCTTTTGTTAGGTTAATGACTCAGCTATTATCAGATGACTACCTCATGCGGAAGATGGCCTGTGTTATTTCCAACACTTACTGGATCCAGGGAGTTAAGAGTTTGCTTAATTTCTAACCCTTTACTGAATTCAGAGATTTAAGGGAGTCTAGACACTACCACCCCAAACTCATAACAGTATGAAGTGAGACAGACCACACATTACGTGTTCATTAATGAATTATTTCTGAGACTGAGATATGTCCCTCTGGTTACTCGGAATGTACACATTTGTTTCTCCAAACTACATAGTTCAACACTGATATGGTAAATTTCCATACAGAACAGAGAGTGAGAAATATCCTACCTGTGGAACCTTATAGATATCCAAGACTGTTGCCACTTGAAGAGAAGTCTGGATGTCCAGTCCCCCAATGATGGCTAAAAGGTTTTTCTTGATGTCACAGATATAGTTAGGGACAAATGTTTCCAGTGTGGATATGAGTAACATTGTGGCATGAGAGGTCCATTTGGCATTGAAATAGCTGTCATAGATGCGGAAACCTAAAGTGACATTGGGTAAGAGCTGAGGGTTTTCGTTTATCTCCTTCGCTGCAAATTCCAAAGCCAGGATGTGCTGGTAATTCTTAGGCACCGCACTAGAAAGAAAGTTGCATTTTGTATCAGAAGGATATGTCCCACTACCTAAATCTTTCACAACTATGTTCTATATCATCCTCTTCATTATAGTATTTATATAAGAATATATGCTTAAGGCAATCCTTATCGTCAACACAAAGATTAGATAGGTGAAAAACAGACACATCTTATACTTTCTTGGTAAGGTAGTTATTTACAGCTGGTTTTCCTAAAAGAAGCTATATGATTTGAAATCCTTGGGAGATGCTATTTAACACAGAGAGACATATAAATTTATATGCATAAAATTATTATTCCACACTATAAATTACCAATAAATTACCAATATACCACAATTACCACTATAAATTACCAATAAAAAGACCCTTAAAAGATTAATGATTAATGAAGACATTATTTATTTAACAAAGTTGTAGAAGATAATGAAATCAGAGGAATGGCATGACAGAGGGTCCCAAGATAAGGTACAATATGGAGAAAGGACAGACCTATTTCTCCCATCTTTGTAATACCACATCAAGGGTCAAGCCAATGGAGCTGAAAAGTGGAACATTCAGGGGGGTAGGAATGTTGTACTACATCATAAGGCTCACATTATAACTATGTGTCATGGGATAAACTTAGTTTATATTAGACAAACCCATGAAGGATAAGGGCATTTTGAGTACTAGATGCAATGCACAAGGCTCTTTGTGATGGACCAGCCCTTCAAATATCTGCTTGGAATTTCCTCAAAAGGAATCTGAGTCCTCTTATGTGCTCTCTTTTTAAAACCAATGGGGAAAAACCAAGGAGACAACCAATCCAATTTGAGGGGTCTGGAAAATTATTTGCAGATGACAGCACAACTTTGCAGGTATTGCTACAAGTGATCATCCCACTTATTTACCATGGTATAAAAGGGAGAAAAGAAGGAATCAAAATGCAATATGAAAATATTAAGTCCTTACTTAAGGTCTTCAAGTAATATTGGTGGGGGTTCTTGGGTGAAGGCTATTGAATTGTAGTTGAGGATGCCATGAGATGCAATAGCCCCAATGATGAGATTACCTTCCTGGTGATACAGGTGTGATGGAGTGTGTGGATTGTGGATATGGCAGTTAGCAATGTGAGTCTTGCATACTACACAAGGAAGCAGCATCAATTTCAAGACCAGTAGCACCACCATCTTGACCATTACCATCACACCAAAATCCCCCTATTTCTAACCATAGCAGTATCATTAGAGCCTCTAAGAAAAAAAACTGCCAGAACATATATGCCATTTAGTCTGCCAATATGTGTGAATCCCAGAGTTATTATTATTTTTTAATCCTGATCATACTAGTGAATCCTTGCTGGCTTTTAGTCCCTAACACCAGTTGTTATTGCATATTTATACCAGCCTTCTCATAACACTCTCCAGATGTTTTGTACTTTAATTTCCACCATCCCTTATTGACTAGCAATGGATGTAGTCCAGAATATTTGGAGGGCACCACATCTGGGTGTCAGGAGTCAGAAACAAACGTGAGTCAAGCAATAAAGAACAGTGTCAGAGAAGTTAACTCTTAATTCAAAGAAACAAAAAGAAGCACAGGCCTAGTGATCACTGCAACACTTCCCAGCAGGTCTTGCCCCAATGTGGCAGGGACCAAAGAAGAAGAAGAAGAGTTTGGATTTGATATCCCGCTTTATCACTACCTGAAGGAGTCTCAAAGCGGCTAACATTCTCCTTTCCCTTCCTCCCCCACAACAAACACTCTGTGAGGTGAGTGGGGCTGAGAGACTTCAAAGAAGTATGACTAGCTCAAGGTCACCCAGCAGCTGCATGTGGAGGAGTGGAGACGCGAACCCGGTTCACCAGATTACGAGTCTACTGCTCTTAACCACTACACCACACAAAGGTTCCTGCCTTCACACAACTGCCAAAATCCCCTCCTCTCCAGGGTTTCTTTCCCTGAGTCTGGACTGCTCTTTGCCTCAGCCTCCTCCAGCTCACAAAACCCTGTTACCTCTTCAGCTTCTGACACCTCCTCCCCCCAGTCTGCTCCCTCATCTCCCTCTGACCACTCATCACTGCCCCACCACCAATTCCCTGGCCCCAAGCCTTCTTCCCTTGAGCGATTCCCAGCTAGTGCCCCCCACTGCTCCTCTGCATCTAGCCAGTCCCTGGCAATGGGGAACTCTCATTTATACTATCATTGACAGACTGTCTCATTAGATTTGGTAGGGTCTAATGGAAGTTCTTAGGGAGTGAGGAGTGTGATAAGTGGAAGTGTTAGTTACTGTCTTTTTGATAATTAGAGGGGAGATAATAATCAGCTGAAATCCGGCAATTCTCTGTGGAATTGCAAAACTAAGCTAAACTAAATTAAACTTTAACAGAAGTTTCCATTTCCACTTACAGGGGCACCAGCTCCCGGGGGCTGAGCCCTTCCATTTCCATTTTTGGGGGTTGCTCCCCCAATGTCCAAAAAGCATGGAGGTGAAGCAGTGGCCAGCTCCTGCTCTTCCTGCTGCTGCTGTGGAGGGGAAGAAGGGTCAAAGCAGCCTCCCACCAGTGGCAGCTACAGAAGGAAGAGAAGGAGCTGCTGCCCATTGAAGCTCTGTATGCACAATGTTGGCTCCATTAATTGCCCTTGCAAGCTGGTGCCTCTGTCCGATTACTTGGATGAGAGCTTGGCATTTGGGCTTACAACTATGAAAAACAAAGAAAAGATACTAGACATTTCCATTGAACCATTTTCCTTCCTTTGGGGCCAGTCTAATTTGAATATTTTCAGTTCTGGGAACTCAACTTGCTTTTGTTAACTTTCTGAACTGGTCAATTGATTTTGCACATATAACTTTTTTTGGGGGGGAGACACTTGATTCTACTCATAGAAGCTGAAAGAATTTCTACATGCTCTTTCTTAGGGCAGAATACCCACAGGAAGAATATTATATTTTCAGACATCCCAGAATGCATTTGGCCCAGGAAATACAGGGAGCAGGATATGGTGAACATTGTGACTTGTGCTGCAAGCCTTTTTTCCTGCAGAAAAAGAAGAAAAAACACCTCTGCAATCTTACAAATTGATCAAAAGTAAGCAAAGGCAAAGCTCTGCCTTGGCTGATGATTTGGGGCTGGATGAATGGCAGGTGAAAACCAATATTGATTCCCAAGGGCAGTGGGTTAATTCACAGCTGTCCAGAAGCTTCAGCCCAATTGCATCATTGTAATCTATGAGATAACTTTCAGAAAACAGACTTTAAAAGGGGGCTTCCCAAGGAAGGCTGCAGATACTGAGCTAATGATATATTTTTAAACTTTTTTATTTAATGAAATGTATACACTGCTTAATTGTAACAAAACCTCTACTATAAGTGGTTTACAATAAATATTAAAATTATGAATAAAAACACTTAAAGACAAGTAGTTAAAGACATTTTGAAAAATAATTAAAATAAGCTGTAAAACATCAACATCTCCATGTCTGCATGGGCTTGCCAAAACAAAAAGTTTCTATGCAAGTGCTGAAAATCAAACAGTGAAGGCACCTGCCTGATGTCAGTAGGCAGCGAGATCCAGAATATAGCTGCTGCCACACTAAAAGGACTATTTCTCAAAAGCACAGAATGGGTATTGTGTAGCATCTGCAACAGTGTCAGGCAAGCATTTCAAATTGGTTGCATTAATCAACTGCCACTTCCTTTATTCTCCTTTGCCTTCCCTGGATGTTCATGTCAAAGGGATTTCTGAATATTCGATTTCCAAATGTCAATGTGGATTCATGGTTCTAAATCAAATCAGGGACAAACCGATTCTGTCTGAGAGAGGGGTGAATCACCGAATCAGGCTCCAAATTGAATGGTGGAGGTGAAGCCTGCACATATCTTGTGAAAATACCTTTTTCCTGATCAATCCAGATTGAGAATTAAGATCACATATGGATTTACTTGTAACAATATATTGACAATAATTGCTCTCAGGACTCAACTATACAGCTGGAAATAAAATGTTTCAAGTGTGTTGTAAAGTGCATTATACAAATGTGAAATTGATGGCGATGGTGAGCTATGGCAATACATGTTTCAAAACATTTTTTGGGGGGGAAAGGATTTTCATGTATTTTATGTGTGTCTAGATTCCACCCCAGTCTTCTTGACAATACATACTACAAGAGAATAATGTATGTGTAAATGTATTATTGTTTCCCTCAAAGCAAAGTACAGATGCTTCAGGTTACAGACGCTTCAGGTTACACACTCCGCTAACCCAGAAATAGTACCTCAGGTTAAGAAATTTGCTTCAGGATGAGAACAAAAATTGTGCAGCGGCAGCGCAGCAGGAGGACCCGTTAGCTAAAGTGGTGCTTCAGGTTAAGAACAGTTTCAGGTTAAAAACGGACCTCCAGAACGAATTAAGTTCTTAACCCAAGGTACCACTGTAAGTCAATTTTACAAATGAATTTTCAACTATGGGAATTTTGACTCTAGAAAAAATTATATAAGGCAGCAGCTGAACATATATTTCCAAATGTTCTACTGTACACAGACAAAAAAGCATGAAGACAGCAAAGGGCAGGTTTATTATTTCTTTAAATTTTCTTCCTTATTAGCTGTTCTCTATTGTTCAGCTCAGGCCTCAGGATGATTATATAACATTTGGGGGCAAAGATGCAACCCAGCAACCCACCACCGGAGGCTAAGATGGAGAAGATCTCCACAGCTACCATGTATTTTCCCTTGGTGCTCAGGTAGGAGGGAATAAAGGACAGCCAAACACTGCAGAAGACCAACATGCTGAAAGTGATAAACTTGGCTTCGTTGAAACTGTCCGGTAACTTCCTGGCAAGGAAAGCCACAGCAAAACTTACAGTTGCCAGGCAACTCATGTAGATGAGGACACAGTAAAACATGGCCACAGACCCCTCATTACATTCTAGTATGATTTCTTCTGTCATTGAGTGCATGTCCACATCTGGGTATGGGGGAGAGATTGCCAGCCACAGAGTACATATGCCTGCTTGGACTATGGAGCAGGAAAGGAGAATGGAGTGGCCTAGTCCTTTCCCCACCCATTTCCTCATCCTGGATTCTGGTTTTGTAGCCATGAAGGCCAAAACCACAGTGAAGGTTTTTGCCAGGACGCATGAAACAGCAGTTGAGAAGATGATGCCAAAAGCTGGTTGCCGGAGGAGACATGTGACCTTTTCAGGTCGGCCAATGAAGAGCAACGCACAAAGGAAGCAGAGCAGGAGAGAGATGAGGAGAGTGTAGGTGATGTTTTGGTTGTTTGCAATCACAATGGGTGTATCGTGGTGCTTCATAAATATACCTAGTACCAGAGCTGTGATCAAGGAAAGGGAAAGAGAGAAACAGGCTAAACTGATGCCCAAAGTTTCTTCATAAGACAAGAAGCTGATATCCTTGGGTAGACATGCATCACGGTTCTTGCTTGGATAGTCTTTGTCAGCGCATTTATGACAGTCATTCATATCTGGAAAAATGTAAAGAAATGAGCTCATATCATATCAGCTTACTGAAATGTTTCCTTTCTGTCTGAGAAGGAAAGAGCTGTGTTTAAATCAAAACACATGTTTAGTACTGTCTGATGCTCTGCAATGCGGTAATGTTGAATTTAGTTGGTTCAGAGCTATGTTGTCCTGTAAGTGCCACAGCCAGGGCCATTGACATTTCCATGTTTATACACACCAGCCTGGGTGCAGCCTGTGTAAATCAGAAGGAGTGGTAAGACCTCCTCTAGATATGATTTGATCCACATACCATCCAACTACTCTTAATGCATTGGCATTCTCATTTGATTAACAAATTTAGACAATCTTAAAGGCAAAGAAGCAGGCTCTATTGTATCTATTTATTTCTCCTACCATCCTGGTTTGCAATCTTCCCCTCTGCACATAGGATGCAATCATAGCAGCAAGGTGGCTGCCCCTCCTTCACTTTCTTGCTGGATCCTGGAAGACATCTCTCAGTACAGAGAGAAAGAGGCCGAGTCTATTCCATAAATGAAAGAGCAGAATGCGGAAGAGTTCCAAATAAGAGATTTTTGAGGAATGCGATCTTGGTGAATTCCAAAACAACCAAAATTCCAGACAAATACATAAATTTTAATGAAGCTATCCAGGACCTACAATACCCCTTGGAATGCTGCAACACAATTCTCAGCATGTTAAGAAAAATATATACTTTTGAATACGTATTTTGAGATAACTCATTTTTAAAGACTAATGTATCCATTCCTAATGCTCAGTCACTTGTTCTTTACATCTTTCCTCTCAGCTCTCTCCTTCACTCTCTCAATCTTCACCACTTCTCCTGCTTCCACCTCTTCCACTTATGAACTTAGAAGACTAGCGGTCTCCTGCACCTGCTGCTGTCGGTTCCCATTTTCTTCCTCTGGTATTATTATACCTCCCTTTCCCAACCACCCTATTCCTCCAAATTTTAGCAAGAAAGGTGAAATCTTTAGGCTTATCTATTAATGCATCCTCTTTAACTCAGTCAAAAATCAGTGTTTTCTAAATGTAAAGATATCCTAATGTTTTTGTTTATTTTAATATAGATATCTATTTTTACTTAAAACTCACAATGCAGTCTTCCAGAAGAAAGAAAAACCCATTTAGTTACTCCAACTAACCACTTGTGTGCACTCTCTGATATAAGATTGCTTCAAGGTCAAAAAGATCATCCATTTAATAGTTTCATGGTCTTTCACCATGTACACCCTCTTGTGCAGGCAAAATATATGCAGAGGCCCTGATTGGCTGGGGGAAAACCCTGCACTCCTGTCTCCAGGCCTTTTCATAGGAAAACTGGTATTTGACCTATATCAAAGCACCCATATTCAGATGAAGGCTCTCTGCTTGTGTGTCCCTAAGGTATATTTGCACTGTTAACCTAGTTTAACTGTATTTTGTAGTATAAGGGTTCTTCTGTTTTGTATCCTCCTTAATAAATTATTTGCCTTTACTTCTTGAGTGGCTTCTAGCAGTAAGCTTTTGTATCTTAATCTGGTACTTGGATGCATTGGTCATGTTTTACACAGTAAGTTTAAAAGACAGTGAGTAGACATGCAGGTGAATGATCATTGCTTATGCAAGATTGAATCTCTTTGGAATTATCTAACAATGTGGCCCTACCTGATTAAACCACCTATGCCATGTTATGGCATCTTCATCAAGGGTTAATTTTTGGTCTGAAGGAGTTTGTGGATATATCCTCCCAACTCTCACTCTGTGCAAACTTTGGTTGGAGAATATAATCCAGTTGATAATATCCAAGCTAGATGCTGCCTCTCCATTCTGGTTGATGAAGACCACATCTCCTGCAGTATTGTTAAATGAGATACTTCTCAGAAAGTGATGGAGCTAGATTGAATACAGAAAAGGCAATTGTTTGGAAATGGCTGCAGTTCTAATACAGAACTGAGGTATCTTTTTCCTGTGGGCAGGACCTAGAGCAAGTGGTGGGTGGTGATACAGTCAACTGTGAGTGGAGTCAGGTCCAAGGATGCAGAGACCACCAAATTGTCACTCTCCCACATCTTTCTCCCTCTCCCCTTTCTACAGCCTTCCTTTCTCTGCCCCCACCACACTTCTTTTCCTCTATCACATTCATCCCAGGAGACAAAACATTGGTTTGTGACCACCTGCTCTGAGGCAGCATTTGGTGTATATGGGATAGAGAGAATGCTGAACATCTCTCTTGACTATTACCACTACTTGTTATCTGTGAAAGCAATAAGATATCAGTGGCCTCCAAACATCTCTCATACAAATGCCTTTTTTTCTCTGAGAGGAATGAGCAGGCTGACAACATTTCAGAAACTCATACTTTGTGAGGGAATAGCAGGTCCCTACCAGTCAAGGTGAGCTCCCGTTGCTCAGTCCCTGCTTCTGCCCACCTAGCTGTTCAAAAGCACAAAGTGCGAGTAGATAAATAAGTACCACTCTGGCGGGAAGGTTAATGGCATTTCCGTGCACTGCTCTGGCTCGCCAGAAGGGGCTTAGTCATGCTGGCCACAAGACCCGGAAGCTGTATGCCGGATCCCATGATGAGTAAAGCGAAATGAGCACCGCAACCCCAGAGTCGTCCGTGACTGGCACCTAATGGTCAGGGGTCCATTTACCTTTTTACCAGTCGAGGATGTTCAGCCTATTACCTGCCAAAACTGTAGATTCAGATTATTCTCTCTCCCTCCATACACCATTCCTCTCTGTCTGAGACTGGATGTGGACATGGCATGTAAAGCATGGGCCATGGCATACACAGCACAGTGGATGTTGTAACTGTGGCCTGTCATGCTCAATTCAAAAAGTGATCCGGGAAGGTTCTCCAGCTTCTCTTCTCCAGTGCACATATTCTCCTCCATTCTGTCTGAAGTGATATCTGGGAATACACATCCAAAGACCTGTTGCCAGAAGTCCCTGATAAAACCGTCCCCATCTGTGCTGGAAGGGTTTCTGTGCACAACATACTGATGAAATCCTGGTGGGTTTCTGAAGTGAATTTCAAAGGAAATAGCACCACTGAATATTCCTGCATCCCAGTTCCTTTGAAAGACAAATGAAGTGAACTCAACCTGGGAAGTTATTATCCATACTTTACTTTTTATATTGTATGTCATGTCATCATGTTCTGATAGGTATGGAAGCCATCTTAAAGTTGCCATGGAATAAGATTCTCCATGGGCAACTATTACATTAGCTGTGCTGCTAAAAATCTTATGCTTTATACTTGCCCCCTGTTGTATTATGCCATTAATTTCAGAAATAAAACTGTAATTGGGGATTCTTTCTAGGAATGCAAAGCAGACACCACGCTTGGTAAACATTGGGGAAATGGCTTGCAGAAATCTTTCTCCATTGTCATTGTCCGTTGCAATGACTCCAATCCACGTCCACCTGAAATGCAGAAGCAAAGAGAGAATTCCCTCATACTGAAGGGCTTCTGAGGCTGCCATCTGGTAGAAGGGAAGCCCTGGGCTTTTATCATTCATCACCGGAGCAGAGCCATAAATGAGCTAAAAAGTAAATGGAGGAAGAGAAGAAAGAAAGTAGATACCTTTCACAGTATTCATATACATTATGTGGTGAACCCTGTTAGGTCAAATATGCCCTTTGCCAACTTTTCACGGATTGTGTGCCTCTCTCTCAATTATACAAAAGACACACATACAGATGGGCCGAAAACTGGGACCATCACATTTCTTCTCTGGAGATTCTTCTTTCTTCTTCATGATTTACATACACCATCACACAGCAAAACTGTGCTGCCTCTTCTCAGACTTTATTTCTGCACATTTATTTCACTTATGAATCAGCTGTTCACTACTGTTACTGTACTCCTGAAGAACTGGAATGTATCTGCAATTTGCCATACCTCGCAGTGAATTTAATTGGTTTGGTGCATTAAAGTGGAATAATGATTGTATCGACACCTACCTATCAGTTCTTTTGGCTGTAAACAATTCCTGCTCCCCTTTCCCAGCAGCTTTTTTGAGATGCCCAGATCACTAATTTTAGTACTGGCACGTACTTGTCAGCTTCTATCCTGTAAGCAATTTTCTGCTTTCCCCAGCAACTCAATTCAGATACCCTCCACACTAAGCAGAAAATGCTGCATAACCAAAAACAGCTGGTGAGGGAGAAGCCCACTTTCCCATCATTGGCATTTGGGATATCAGTGTTCTTGATGTGTGTGTAAGAAAGGACGAGAGACTTTTTTTTTTCCTGGTATTGCAGCCTTTCTCCTTATCCAGGTTTGTTTGTTTGCTTATATTATAATTATGTACCGCCTTTATTTTCCAAGGATCTCAAGGTGGTGTACATGGTTTTCCTTCCAATTTCATCTTCACCCTGAACTGCTGATACACCCTGAACTCATGCCGAGGAACCTGCCTCTTCCTCTATGCAAGCTAATAGAGGTATTGTACATAGGTGTCCTACCTGTGGAATCTTATAGATATCCAAAACAGTGGCCACATAAAAGGAGATTTCAGAATCAAGTCCCCCAATGACCCCAGTCAGATTATTTTCAACATCACATATATAGTTAGGGACAAATTTCTCCACAACGGATAAAAGCAGCAGTGTGGCGAGATATGTGTTCCTTGCATTGTTATAGCTGTCATATAAGTGAAAGCCCAAGGTGATATTGGGTAGGATGCGAGGGTCTTCATTGATCTGCTTGACTGCAAATGCCAAGGCCACGATGTGCTGGTAAAGCTTAGGCAACACCCTAGAATGAGAGTTGCAAACTGTATCAGCAGGAATTTCAACAGATGTATCCTTTTACACATCAACACAGTAGTTAATCATATTGAGTTGGGGGGGCGGGTTACAGTCTGTCTGCTCTACTATTGAATAGTTCTTATCAGAAGAAAGTTCTTCCTGATGTTTAGTTGAAATCTCCTTTCTTATTTCTTTAATACACTTATTTGGAGCAAGAGAAAATAAGTGTGTTCCATCTTCCTAGTGAGAACACTTGAGATATTTTTTAATGGCTATCATATTTCCCCTCAGTCTCATCATAGCTAAACATACCAAACTCCCTCAACCGTTCCTCATAAGGCTTGGTTTCCAGACCACCTTTGTTGCCGTCCTCTGCATATGTTCCAGATTGCTAATATGTATCCTTCTTAAATTGTAATGATCAGAACTGGACACAGACTTCAGGTGACCAAAGCAGGACAGAGCAGTACTATTACTTCCTTTGATCAGAACACTACACTTCTGTTGATGCAAATCCCTTGACCTTGACATGTGGATGTACTACTGGCAAGTCAAGTGTTCCTCATCTTAGATTTGTGCATTTGTCTCTACTGAAATCCATGTTGTTACTATTGTCCCATTTTTCCAATCTTTTAAGGTTGGGTTGCTAATGTGGGGCCAATGGGACGTCTTGCTGTACACACCTGAGGTCTTTTCCTGACACTTACAGTCTCTGGTCTTTCCCTGCAGTGACCTCTTTTTCATGAAGCAGTGATTGTCATTGGAATACACTGAATTCTATACTTCATAATAAGTACCTTTCAGTGCTGAAACAAACCTTAGCCTAGATCAGAAAATGAAACATTCAGCTTCAGAACAGGTTTTTAAAAATTCATTCTTACTAACACTCTAGTAGTTTAGATAAATATAGGGATGTGGGTGGCGCTATGGGTTAAAGCACAGAGCCTAGGACTTGCCGATCAGAAGGTCAGCGGTTTGAATACCCATGGAGGGGTGAGCTCCCATTGCTCTGTCCCAGCTACTGCCAACCTAGCAGTTCGAAAGCACGTCAAAGTGCAAATAGATAAATAGATACCACTCTGGCAGGAAGATAAACGGTGTTTCCGTATGCTGCTCTGTATCGCCAGAAGTGGCTTAGTCATGCTGGCCACGTGACCCGGAAGCTGTACGCCGGCTCCCTCGGCCAATAAAGCAAGATGAGTGCCGCAACCCCAGATTCAGCCACGACTGAACCTAATGGTCATGGGTCCCTTTACCTCTACTTTTAGTTTAGATAAAGTCTATCAAAATTGGCTTTTCAAAGGGCTCTCCCACATACACAAACATGCATACGTTTCAATACATTTATATTTATTTTCATATCAAGAAATGGGAGCTTCTACATTATTCTCTCAATTCACAAGACATTCCTATGGATTTTTGCATCAGCATATGTCCCACTGAAATGCAAAGTTGTTATTACTAGGTAAATGGGTAGAGGTTTGCAGCCGTAGTCATTACTCTCAGGTTGTGACTCTAGGTCTGATCGTTTCTCTGTTGTAATGGATGAGTGACTTAGTTCTTACACAAGCTCTTCAGGCAGCGCTGGTGGGGGTCCCTCAGCGAATGTTGCGGGAGAGGAGATGAAGCCACCATGGTAAACAATGCCACCAATGTTAAAATCTCCTGGCTGATAATACGTGTGAAGTGGATGGTGTGGACCTTGGAGCCTGCATTTCTCTATGTGAGCCAGACGTACATTGTAAAAAATCAGTTCCAGCAGTAAGAACACTAAAACAAACATTCTCAATACGAAGGCAACTGTCTGTTCTACATGGAACCCATGATTTCTCTGGCAATATTATAATTAGCTACTCCAAGATAAAAATTGTCTCATTTGAATGGTAATTAAGTTTCCTGAGACGATGCAATCTGGGAGTGTGTAAGATCAGACTTGTGGATCCCAGACCCTATTTAAATTATTCTGGTTAATTTTAGTATCCTTTGTGTTCCTTTTGCAAGTGGCCACTGAAAGTCTGCAGGGATTTTTGAGGAGCAGCAGATTTAATTATAGCCCTGTTAATAACCAAGCTGGAATTTAGTTATTTATTCAATGCTTGCGAACCCCTGTGGAACTGAAGAAGAGAATGTGTTTGTCACATATCCAAAACTATTGTGTTTAATTCCCTTTCAGAAGATAATAAGGGACCAGTGGTGTATTGGTGAAGTTAGAAGTTAGGAATTCATAATAGAAAACCTTATAGACAATGGAGACTCCAAAAAGTAGTATGGTGTTGTGAGCATCTTGGAATTTGGCTGAGTGGACCTGGATTCACATCAACCACGTGGCATGAGAACAATGGCTGCTCACCATTTTTCCAGGGGCGACAGTTGCGTTCCCTCACTCTCAGCCTCCTTCCCCGATAGCCTAGACACACACATTTGCTGGCCTTTGGAGGGGAATACTCCTTGGCCGATGGATCTCAAAAGGGAGGGGTCTTTCCAACCCAAAAGGCAGTATAAATGGACCACTCACTGGTGCCTCCTGGAGGGAAGTGCCTTACTGGCTGTAGCCATGGCTGCTGTCTCGTCTGGCCTGGCAGTGAGGCTTAAAAGGGCGGTTGCCGGAGGCTCTCGCAGCAAGGCTGGGTGAAGAGCGACACCCTCCCACCCTCCCTTTTTATTTCCATGTTTTACTGTGTTTTTATATCTGCTGTAAGCCTCTCAAAGTGGCTGGAGAAACACAGCCAGATGGGTGGATTATAAATAATAAAATTATTATTTTTATTAGTCCTACTTCCTTCCATTCCTGTCTCCACTTGAATACCTGGACCTTCTGCAAGGGGGGCATAATCTTACAGACACTCATTAACAAGCATAGTTACCTTGCTGTATAGCAGTACAGATGTCTACTCAGAAATAAGTGTTTTAAGATTTAATGGGCCTTACTCCCAGACTGAGTACAAGCTGGCAACGTAGGCTCTGATTTACAGTTGAAACTAAGAGAAAGCAGTGGCTTTGTGCCCTTTAAGAGCTGTATAACAGGAATAAATTCAGAGGTTAAGCCTGGATTGTAGAAAGCTGAGGTCCATTATGGGAATACAGATGCAACCTGAAGTTTCTCTGTCCTCTTTCATTCCACTTTCAATCTGATTAAGCTCTGGTTTACTTGTATTCTCCAATCATGGTTAGGAATAATCAATTTTATCTGCTCATCAAACATTTGCTGAAGGATGCCAACAGTCAGTGGAAAGTCCAACAATATACTTGCCACATATATAATACACATTTGTATTAAGAATATAGTGTTCTGATCCATCACTTGTCTTGGTGAAAAAAAAACTTTTCAGTTGTGGCTTTGTCGAATGCTCTGCCCAGTGAACTGTGCATGGTTCTTTGTTGCCATCTTTTCCAAGCACCAGGGCAGAAATCTAGTTCTCTGAATTTCACCAAGGAGGCCTGATTCAGACAAAATTTTGGGGGGAGGGAACCCAATTCAATGGGGGGTATATTATTTCACAGTACATAGATAAACTATGGCACTCACTGCCATAGGAAACAACGGTGGAGACAGTGCATTTGCTTTTGGATACAGCTTGAAGGTTTCCCAGAGGAATCTGGTTGGTCAGTGTGAGTACAGGCTGCCGTACGCGAATGCGCCATTAGCCTGACTCAAGAGGATCATCTTACATCTCTACAATCTTGAGTATGGATAGGTTGATGATGAAATCTAACTGTGAGCAGTACAGAACAATAGACCTGTAGAGTATGGTGGTTATAGGGTTAACCTCCTTGATGTTCTGTATCTGGGGGGAGGAGTGTCTACACGACGCTATTGCTATCATCACAGGCTTTATTGTGTGAGCTGCTTTCGGTTTTAGTCTGAGAGTGCTTTCTGCACAGAGAGGATGTCGGAAAGCTCTGAAGGTGATTCACTGCTGTAAATAAACGCTTTATAGATAGAAGAAGCTGTCTCTGGACTTTATTACTCCTTTTTCCTCACATGGAAGGCAAACTGCTGCGTCTCTGAATATTTCCTGCCTAGGTCATTTTTTCCTCAGAGTGTGCGCAAGAGGAAACAGCTGGACGGCAGATTTATTTACAATAGGTTATGGAAGCCAATGTTTTATTGCCAAGTGTGAGAATTGAGTACAAGAAAGGCTGCCAGCTTTGAACTCCTGCTGGAGAGGACAAAGGCAGTTCTGAGTTCGCTGGTGAAGCAGAGGAGCTAGCTGAAGGAAGCATCTTCGAGGGGCTGGCAGCTGAAACAGAGTGAGTAAGCTTTAGCCCTGGGGGGAAGATTACTGCAGATCAACAGTGTGAACTTTTACTGTGCCTTTTGAAAGGCTTAATGGCTCAAATTGGGAAGACTGGGCAAGGCAGATGTACTTCTGGCTGGGAGGAAAACAGTTTTGGGAATGTACACAGGCTGACCTAGTGCCTGCTGGAGCCGGTGCAAATGCTGTTGAGATAGAGAGGGCAGTGTGCGCATCGAGGAGGGATCAGAAAGCCATGTCCCATGTTGTGATGGCTATGGAATCATCACAACTTCCTCACATAGACGGTTTGCGAACTTGTCACCAAATTTGGTCTGCTTTGGCTAGAATACACCAAAGGACCACAGCTAGGGCAAAGATGTCATACGTACTCTGTTTGAGAAGAGGCTGTCCCCAGGGGAATCGGTATGTGACCACATTGTCCAGATGCTGACTGTTTTCAGCAAGCTGCGTCAGCTCAATGTGCCCTTCCCAGATGAACTTAAGGCTTATGCGTTGTTAAGCTCCTTGGACAGATGTTATGAGAACTTAGACCTAACGATGGAGATGATGCCGCTGAATGATCTTACGTTGGAATATATAAGTGGGAGATTGATTGATGAGGAATCGAAATGCCAGAGGGCTGTGAAAGAGAGCACAGGCTGCAACCCAAGAAGGAGTGGAGGGGCAGCCCGGAGCAGTGAGGACTGTGTGAAAGCTTTTGCTTCCAAAAGATGTTTTCGTTGTGGAAGCAGTGGACAGCTGGTCCACAATTGTCCTCTAGAGGCCCAGGAATGCAAGGACACCGGAATGGTGGCTGGAAAGGAATGTCAACAAAGCAGATAAGTGGCAGTTCAAGAACTGGTTCCCAGCAGAGACGTGGGAAACAAGGAGGCCAGAGTGAGAAAGGCAAGGAGAAGCCTCTCTATCACCTCACAGCATCAATGGTGTCTCTGGGAAACAGCAAAGGCCCCAGTCGGGGGAACAGCGTCTCTATGGCAACGTTGGAAGGCAGCCAAAGAGCTACTTTGTCTTTTGTTGTGGACACTGGAGCCACGCATTTTCTCATGCCCTCTGCTGGTTTGCTTCGAAACTGCAAGTCTGTGAAAAGTGGACATTTTGTGTCACTGGATGATGGCTCCAAGAGACAATTAACTGAGACTGGTTTTTTGTATTGTTCTTTTATAGATCATGAAGTGCAAGCATTCGTGGTTCCTGAGATAGCAAATTGTCCTTTATCTGTGTCTGCCCTCGTTGCTGACGGTTTTGATATAATGCTTGCTAATAACATGTGCTCTTTTTTCAGGGATGGCAAGAAGCTGTACAATGCTGAGTGCAGAGATAGACTGTTCGTGGTGGAAATGCCTATTGCTAATGTAGCTGTTGCAGAGCCCCCTGAAGAGGCACAAGTGCAGTGCGCAAACGTACCACCACATGACAATGGTTTACACTTGTGGCACATGAGATTTTCCCATGTTTCCTGGTCTTACATTAAGAAAGCATCTGAGAACACGGTGGGGTGCAAGTTTAAGGGGTGTGACAAATTCCTAGATTGCAGAGCGTGCAAGCAATCAAAGGTTACCTGTGATGGTCTGGGAATCTGATTCAGTAGCTGAATCTGAGGAGTCCCAGCCTGCACAGGAGTCCCCGCCTCCAGGGCCGGCTGAGCTGGGGCAGGGGCTTGAGTCTGAAGGGCCTGCACCTGTGCCGGATCCTCAGGAGCAGACACCAGATGCATCCACTCTGGCTCTGGAGGTGATTGAGGATCCATTGCCTGCAGGTGCAACTCTCCCAGCCCTTTCAGGGGATGGTGAAGCTGCCCCTGGGTCCAGTAACCCTCCAGCCTCTCCTGAGCTGCAGAGGCTCAGGGCAGAGAGGCGGAGGGAACTGGGTTCTCTCAGGAGGAGTGCTCGCTTTAAGGCCAGGAGAGGCGGGTCACTTGTGGGCCAGGACCGCCCCTGGCCTCAGAGGAGATAAAGGCCAGTCAGCCCAGTCCCAGGTTGTGGGAGGAACGTCGTTGGAAACCTGCTTCTGCCAGCACCCAGACCTGTTCTTCCGGAGTTCCCGACCACGCCCGGCTTCTTGCTTCGGACCCCGCTTCGCCCTTTGTGGACTGTCTCCAGACCCTTGACCCAGGACCGGACTCTGACCACGCCTCACAGTAACCTCCCCCCGGGACCAGCAGTTTGCTCCCGCCCACTCGCACTCCCCCTTCGTTGGGGTGCGTTCGGGAAAAGCCAGAAGCCATGGCTGACCAGGCAGCTGTGTTGGTGGCATTGGCCCAGGAGAACCAGGCCTTGACTTACACCGTTCAGCAGCTAAGCAATGCGGTTACAGTGCTTCAGCAGCGGTTGGACGCCTTACCGGCTCCTGGGGCTGACGCCCCCGCTTCTGGCAAGTACCCAGTGGCCCTGCCAGAGAAATTTGATGGGACCCCGGCCAGCTTTCCCATGTTCCTCGCCCAGGCCAAGCTGTATATTCAGGGGCGAGCCCGGAATTTTCCTGACGATCGCACCAAGGTGCACTTCTTGATCAGTTTGTTAAAGGACCAGGCGGCCAAGTGGGCTTTGCCACTGCTTCAGCAAGACTCTCCTTTGCTAACAGACTATGTGGGGTTTTGTAACCACTTGGAGACTGCGTTTGGCAACCCTCTGAGGGGGAGCCAAGCCAATCGGGCGATTCGTCGGTTGAGACAGGACAAGTCCACAGCCACCGCCTACGCCACAGAATTTTGGCTGTTGGCACAGGACTTGTCTTGGAATGACTCTGCACTTCAGCACCAGTATCTTGAGGGACTGTCGGACAAGATATTCGACCAGCTGGCCACAATGGATTGCCCCACCACACTGGACGCCCTCATTCAGCTGAGCCTGCAGATAGACGATCGGTTGGAGGACCGTCGCCAGGCCCGAGACCGCCAGCACTCCCAGCTCCCAGCTCCCAGCTCCTTCCCAGCTGGTCCACAGCCACAGCCGAGTTGCCGGACGAGCCAACGCAGCTCGGGGCAGTGTGACCTCGCATCTCCCGCTTGGAGAAGACGCGGCGTCGGGAGGGGAACCTGTGTCCTTACTGTGGTGGGAGTGGACATTACGCCCGATCCTGTCCCAAGAAGATGCTGGCCACAGGGAAACCGCCAACCCTGGTAGCCGAAGGCCCTGGATACCTGGGGTCCCAAACCATGCAAGAGAGGCCCTCACCAGTGGAATTGCGACACCTCATGGTTCTGGTGCGCCTATACCCCCCTGGCGGGCCCTGGATTCTCACCCATGCTCTGGTGGATTCAGGGGCAACCTGCTCATATATGGACTCTGCCTTTGCCACCCATCATCAGGTGTCACTGCAGGATCAGTCGGAACCGGTACAGGTGGAGGCAATTGACGGGCGGCTCCTGCGCTTGGGCGCCGTTACTCAGGAGACACAGCCCTTGGTTCTGTGTCACCAGCAGCACCGGGAGGTGCGAACTTTGGACATTGCTACCATGCCCCGGTTTCCTCTGGTGCTCGGGATGGACTGGCTAGAGTCTCACAATGTTCAGATTGACTGGGTCAATCGGACTGTGTGCTTCCCAGACCCGTGTCCCCATGCTCGGTCCGATAAGCTAGCAGCCGCCCCCACTGAGGAGGCTGCATCAACATTCCCTGCTGTTTACCAGGACTACCAAGACGTGTTTGAGCAACGGGGGCCAGACCAGCTGCCACCTCATCGGTCTTTCAACTGCAGCATAGACTTCCAGCCTGGGGCGCCCCTGCCTGTGAGTCGCTTATACTCTCTTACGGAGCCGGAGCGTGAAGCTTTGCAGGACTTCCTTCGCAAGAACCTGGAGCGTGGGTTCATTCGGCCTTCCACCTCGCCCACCGCTGCTCCAGTGCTCTTTGTTAAGAAGAAGTGTGGGGAGCTTCGTCTTTGCCATGACTACTGGGCCCTGAACAAGATTACTATCCCAGACCGGTACCCCTTGCCCCTTATCTCAGAGTTGCTGGAGCGGGTGCAAGGGGCACAGGTGTTCACCAAGCTAGACCTCCGGGGGGCCTACAATTTAATTTGGATCTGAGCCGGGGATGAGTAGAAGACAGCATTCAGGACCCGGTATGGGCAGTTCGAATACCTGGTAATGCCCTTCGGATTGTGCAACGCGCCGGCTGTGTTCCAACGGTACATCAACCATGTCTTCCAGGACTTGCTAGACAAGTACGTGGTGGTGTACTTAGATGACATTCTGATTTTCTCCCGTGACCCGGCTCGCCATGAGGGTCATGTCTGAACTGTGCTGCAACGCTTGCGGGAGTATGCGAAGCTCAGCAAGTGCGAGTTCCATCAGCGGTCAGTGGACTTCCTTGGTCACGACTCTCTCCAGATGGGGTGCAGATGGATCCTGGGAAGGTGGCAGCGGTTCGGGAATGGGCGGCACCTCGGAACCGCAAGGACCTACAGCGATTCCTGGGGTTCGCCAACTATTACCAGACCTTCATTGCAGATTATGCTCATTGCACCACCCCGTTGACCCAGCTGCTGTGCCCCAAGACGTCATTTTCCTGGGACAAGGAGGCAGAGGAGACGTTTCAGGGGTTGAAAGCCTGTTTCCAGAGGGTGCCGATCTTGCAACATCCTGATCCCCCTCGACCCTTTGTGGTAGAGACTGACGCCTCCAGCACGGCTCTCGGTGCCGTCTTGTCCCAGCAGCACGGACCTGATGCGCCACTGTTACCCTGCGCCTTCTATTCCCGCCAGCTCCTTCCGGCGGAGTGTAACTATACCGTGTGGAAGCGGGAACTACTGGCCATCAAGGTGGCCTTTGAGGTCTGGCGCCACCATCTTGAGTGGGCACGACACCCGGTGGAGGTGAGAACCGACCACCGGAACCTGGAGTACCTCCAGACCACCCGCAAGCTGAACCAAAGGCAGATCCGGTGGGCGTTGGTCTTCTCCCGGTTCCAGTTCCGGATCCACTACATCCCTAGCTCCCAAAACCAGAAGGCGGATGCCCTGTCCCGGAAACCCGAAGACATCGCAGACACGGTATAGCAAGCAGTACCAACCATGATCCTACCACCGCCACTCAGGAGGCTGAGCCACTGCAGGCTCGGGTGCAGGAACAGCAGTGGGTCGACGCTTGGGCTGAAGAATGACTCCTGGAACTGGCTGAAGGGTCATGCCCTCAGAATCCGGGGCTGGTCTTGCACCAGGGCCTACTGCTGCACCACGGTCGCCTGTACATCCCGCCAGGGCCACTGCGGGCTGAGGTCCTCCGGATGCCCCACGATGCCCCAGCAGCAGGACACTTTGGGCGGTATCAGACAACCCATCTGATAAGCCGTGAGTTTTGGTGGCCCCGCCTGAAGGCTGACGTGGCTCGCTACGTCACTGGTTGTGATGTCTTCCGGTGGGCCAAGGGCCCTACTGGGTGACCCCCCCAGCCTACTTCAGCCGTTACCAGTCCCTCCACATCCTTGGCACACGGTTTCGCTGGACTTTGGTGGAATTACCCCGTCTCATGGCTGTACCTGCCTCCTGGTTTTCTCCGACCATTTCACTAAGATGGTGCACTGTGCCCCCTGCCCATCCGTACCCATAGCTAAGGAAACCGCTCAGCTATACCTTCAGCATGTCTTCTGCCTGCATGGCCTACCTGAGCATGTGGTGTCTGACCGGGGCGTTCAGTTCACATCCCGTTTATGGCGAGCATTGCAACAGACCCTCGGGACAGAGGTCTGTCTATCGTCAGCCTACCACCCACAGACCGATGGCCAGATGGAACGGGCAAACGCAGTGCTGGAGCAGTACCTCCGGTGTTACTGCAGCTACCAGCAGGATGACTGGGTCGACCACCTAGCATTGGCGGAGTTTGCTTACAACAACGCGGTGAATGCCTCCACTCAGCAGACCCCATTCCAGGCCAGTTACGGTTACCATCTGCGGTTGTTCCCGGATGTGCTGCCGGCATCCCCAGTCCCTGCGGTGACAGAGTGGCTTCAGGAGCTCCAGTCTCAGCAACAACTATTGATGGAGCAACTGCGCCAGGCCAAGGAGGCATACAAGGCCCAGGCCGACCGCCACCACCAGGTGGGGCCTGAACAACATGTCGGTGACCTGGTATGGCTCTCTACTCGCCACCTCCACCCCTCCCGGCCTTCGCGGAAGCTGGACGCCCGCTTCACCAGCCCATTTCCCATCATGGACCAGGTCACGCCTGTGGCATTCCGTCTCCAGTTGCCTGAAACCCTGAAGGTTCACCCGGTATTCCACAGGTCCCTTCTGAGTCCGGTGGCCCCGTCTGAAGAGTTCCACCTGAACCGTCCCTGACCGCAGCCAGTTTTGGTTCAGGGGGAGCCCGAGTACGAGGTAGAATGCATTCTGGACTCCCGATAGAACAGGGGAAAGCTGCAGTATCTCATAGATTGGAAGGGGTATGGACCTGAGGACCGTTCCTGGGAACCAGCAGCCAACGTCCACGCACCTGCCTGCCTCCATGATTTCCATGCGGCGTACCACAGCAAGCCGTGTCGGGACCCTCGGTTGGGGGGTGGCCTGGGAGGGGGGGATGGTGTGATGGTCTGGGAATCTGATTCAGAAGCTGAATCTGAGGAGTCCCAGCCTGCACAGGAGTCCCCGCCTTCAGGGCCGGCTGAGCTGGGGCAGGGGCTTGAGTCTGAAGGGCCTGCACCTGTGCCGGATCCTCAGGAGCAGACACCAGATGCATCCCCTCTGGCTCTGGGGGTGATTGAGGATCCATTGCCTGCAGGTGCAACTCTCCCAGCCCTTTCAGGGGGTGGTGAAGCTGCCCCTGGGTCCAGTAACCCTCCAGCCTCTCCTGAGCTGCAGAGGCTCAGGGCAGAGAGGCGGAGGGAACTGGGTTCTCTCAGGAGGAGTGCTCGCCTTAAGGCCAGGAGAGGCGGGTCACTTGTGGGCCAGGACCGCCCCTGGCCTCAGAGGAGATAAAGGCCAGTCAGCCCAGTCCCAGGTTGCGGGAGGAACGTCATTGGAAACCTGCTTCTGCCAGCACCCAGACCTGTTCTTCCGGAGTTCCCGACCACGCCCGGCTTCTTGCTTCGGACCCCGCTTCGCCCTTTGTGGACTGTCTCCAGACCCTTGACCCAGGACCAGACTCTGACCACGCCTCACGGTAACCTCCCCCCGGGACCAGCACATTACCACATGTACTTATCCCAGGTCAGAAAGGAAGACCAGCAAACCCTTTGAGCTGGTTCATGCAGATTTTTGTGGTCCCATGCAGGTAGCTTCTTTAAGTGGATCAAAGTACATTCTTCTGATCATTGATGATTTTTCGAAGAACACGTGGCTGTTTACAATTTGACACAAGAGTGAAGCAGCTGCACTGATTAGAGATTGGATCACAGCAGTAGAGCTGCATTTTTCCACTAGGGTTGTTTCATTTCAGAGTGATCATGGAGCGGAATTCACCGGTTCTGCGCTGCAGAATTTCTTCCGACAGAAGGGATTCAGCCACAGGCTAACAGCACCACACAGTCCCCAACAGAATGGTGTTGCAGAGCGTAAAAATAGAACGCTGCAGGAAGCCGCTAATGCCATGCTTTATGACTCTGGTCTCCCACAGCATTTTTGGGCGGAGAGGTATAAAACAGTGTGCTTCATACAGAATAGAGTGTACAATTCAAGTGTAGGGGACATGCCTTATTTTCTGCTGCACGGTAAGAAGCCCAAGGTGGATTTCTTTTGTGTGTTTTACTGTGAGGCTTAGGTCCACATCCCAAAGGCCAATCAGAGAAAGGGTGAACCAAGGTACAAGAAGATGATCTTTGTAGGCTATGAGCCGGGTTCCAAGGTGTGGCGTTTTGCATATCCCAGTGGCAATCAGTCTCGGCTGTTTATTAGCGGAAGTGCTGAGTTCTGTGAGCAAAATGGGTGGAAAGGCGTACATGGGAACCCAGATGTTCTTTCAGAGCAGTTTGACTCAGATGAGGAAGAAGAGGAGGAGGAAGCTGAATCTGTTGCTGGGGAGCAGAGTCCGCAGCCACAGAGTTCAGAACAGGAGTCCCCAAGGGAGAGGCTCAGAACCCCTCCAAAGAGAAGTCCCAAGACCCCTACACAGTTCTGTCAAGTTTGAGCCGTCCTCACCTACAGGTCCAGTTGTGAGACACAAAAGGCGCAGCAGGTCAGAGGGGGAGGTCTCTGAGACAGGGGATGGTTTGGCTGGCCCCAGTGAGTCAGAGGGGGGGCCCAGAGTTTGCGCTGAGGAGATCAGCGAGGTCAACCAAGGGGAAGCCACCTGACAGGTATGAAGCCACTAGTGTGTGGGTTGGTGTGGCTAGGTGTGAACCTGAATCCTTTGAGGATGTTCAGAAGTTGCCTCAGGAAGAAGCTAGCAAATGGCATGAGGCGATGCAGAAGGAGATGAACTCAATGGAGTCTCTAGGTGTGTTCTCCCTCACACATTTGCCGGGTGGCAAACAGGCTGTTTGCTGCAGATGGGTTTATCGCCTTAAACCCACAGAGTCAGGTGAACCAGAGTACAAGGCAAGAGGTTTCATGCAGAGGAAAGGAGTCCATTTCACGGAAGTGTATTCTCCGACTTCCAGAAGTGAAACTCTGCGCATGCTCTTAGCTGTTGCTGCACAAAGAAGTTGGAAGGTGAACCATTTCGATGTGGATGTCGCCTACTTGAACTCAGAATGAATACTTGAAAATCAATAAATACTTGAAAATTCCATGGCCTGCAACAGTACAGTTTCACAGATCCCATTATGCTGAAAGTGTGAGACAAGTTTTGCTCTGAGTCTTCTTGTCAACACATGCTACAAGAGAATAATGTATGTGGAAATGTATGATTGTTTACTTCAAAGCAAATAAGTCAATTTTACAAATGTATTTTCAACTGTGGGAATTTGGACTCTAGAAAAAATTATAAAAGGGAGCAGCTGAACTTATATTTCCAATTGTTCTACTGTAAACACAGATAAAAACACAAAATACAGCAGATTACAGGTTTTTCATTTCTTTAATTTTTCTTCCTTATTAGCTGTTCTCTATTGTTCAGCTCAGGCCTCAGAATGATTATGTAACATTTGGGGAAGAAGATGCACCCCAGCAACCCACCACCAGAGGCTAAGATGGAGAAGATCTCCACAGCTACCATGTATTTTCCCTTGGTGCTCAGGTAGGAGGGAATAAAGGACAGCCAAACACTGCAGAAGACCAACATGCTGAAAGTGATAAACTTGGCTTCGTTGAAACTGTCTGGTAACTTCCTGGCAAGGAAAGCCACAGCAAAACTTACAGTGGCCAGGCAGCTCATGTAGATGAGGACACAGTAAAACATTGTTACAGACCCTTCATTACATTCTAGTATAATTTCTTCTGTCATTGAGTGCATGTCCACATCTGGGTATGGGGGAGAGGTTGCCAGCCACACAGTGCATATCCCTGCTTGAACTATGGAACAGGAAAGGAGAATGGAGTGGCCTAGTTCTTTCCCCACCCATTTCCTCATCCTGGCTTCTGGTTTTGTAGCCATGAAGGCCAAAACCACCATGAAGGTTTTTGCCAGGACACAAGAAACAGCGGTTGAGAAGATGATACCAAAAGCTGGTTGCCGGAGGAGGCACGTCACCTTGTCAGGTCGGCCAATGAAGAGCAAAGCACAAAGGAAGCAGAGCAGGAGAGAGATGAGGAGAGTGTAGGTGAGGTTTCGGTTGTTTGCAATGACAATGGGTGTGTCATGGTGTTTTATAAATGTACCTAGTACCAGAACTGTGATCAGGGAAAGGAAAAGAGAGAAGCAGGCTAAACTGATGCCCAAAGGTTCTTCATAAGACAAGAAGCTGATATCCTTGGGTAGACAGGCATCACGGTTCTGGCTTGGATAGTCTTTGTCTGGGCATTTATTACAGTCATTCATATCTGGGGGGAAACAAATATATTAGGTCACAGATTTCAGTTTGCTGAAATGTTTACTTTCTGTCTGAGAAGAAAAGAGCTCTGTTTAAATCCAAGTACATGTTTAGTACAGTCTTATGCAATGCAATGTGGTATTGTTGCAATCTAACCTTTCTCTGTGTCATGGATATGCCACTAAAGCACATGAGACCGTGAGGGGAAAAGTACAGTGGTGGGTTACATACGCTTCAGGTTAAATATGCTTCAGGTTACAGACTCCGCTAACGCAGAAATAATACCTTGGGTTAAGAACTTTGCTTCAGGATGAGAACAGAAATCGCGCGGCGGCTCAGCGGCAGCGCGAGGCCCCATTAGCTAAAGTGGTACTTCAGGTTAAGAACAGTTTCAGGATAAGAATGGATCTCCGGAATGAATTAAGTATGTAACCAGAGGTACCACTGTAGTCCAAAATGTTTAATTCTGCGCAGAAGGTTCACCTGGGAATAATTAACCTAACTAACCTAAAACAACTAAACGTCGTACAAAGACTTCGAAACAGTTTTATACGTTTGGCACAAATTCCACACATTCCATTAAGTTTAAATTTCCTATCCAATTGAAACGCTTTGTTTCCCTCACCCTATTTCCTCTTAAGGCACTTTGTTGTCTCCTTATGATTGGTCCAAATTACAAACAGTGTGAGCATGCATACTGACTCCCAGTTTAAATAAAGGAGCTTCCTCGTTTTCTGCTAAAATTTTATTGCAGAATTAGATTTCCACTTCAGTATTTTATTTCACTCTAGTTACCGTGAATAGTCTGACCACAGTCCAAGCATGCTCAGTATGTCAAAACCTTATATGGTATAATTATCTGTACTGCCCTATTCTTGAATTTAATTGGTTCAGAGGTATGGTGTCCTGTAAGTGCCACAGCCAGTGCCATTGCCATCTGAATGTTTATTCACACTAGCCAGGGTGCAGCCTGTGTAAGTCAGAAGGAGTGCCACAGCCCCCTCTAGATATGCTAAGGACGCAAGGTAGAAATGTGCAAAGAGAAAGGCATGCATGATCAACTCTGATCCGGAAACCAATATCCCCACTGTGGAAGGACATGTGGATCCAGAATTTGCCTCCACAGTCACTTATGGACTCATTGTGAAAACTTTGCTTATGGAAGACAATCTTACTCGGCTATGAGTAATCGAAGAAACAGAAGTGGGATCATTTTTAAGGGTGCTCCTGGTTGCGGTCAGGCCCCCAACCCGGTCCCCCCCCCAGCGTGGGTGGAGCAACGCCATCATGCCAGGGTGGCACCACGATCACCCCAGCTTTTTGGCCAATCATTTTTCTGTGGGGTGATTGTGGGGGGATATAAAAGCTGCAGCGTGAGGCGTGTCAGGAACCTGCTTCACACTGCTTCACACCCACCCACCCTCCCTTTATTTTATGTGTCCTCTGGCCTTGCTTTGTCTTTGGTTGGTCACCTGTCTTGGGCCCGGGGCCAGGTAGGAATGTTTCCATTTGGCAGATTGGCAATGGCCACTTGGCTTTCGCCTACCTCTTAGCAATCGTCACAACTTTGTAAGGTTTGGCGGTTAGGCATTGGCTCATTGATTTGTGGGGGAGGGGAAGTCAGCCATCTCCTCCCCCTCCATTGACCAAGGGTATTCCGTTAAAGGATTTCAGGGCCTGGTTAAAGGATTCCAGGGCCAATACCACTCACATTTAGTTGTGGCCTAAAATTTTGCCCAATAACCTTAAATAAAGATTCTGTGTCAGTGTGAATTTTATTCTAACAAGGAACTGGTTTGGGGGTCTTGCCATGTCAGAAGAAGAAGAAGAAGAAGAAGAAGAAGAAGAAGAAGAAGAGGAGGAGGAGGAGGAAGAAGTGGTGCTTTGGACCACATACCATCCAACTACTCTCAATGCATGGTCATTCTCATTTGATTAGCATATTTAACTATCTGAAAGGTAATGATCACAAAGAGGCAGGATCACACATACAGTAGATTATCTCTTTGGAAAAGTAAACTCAGCCATCCTTACAACACCTTTCGATTATTAGTGCTGAGTCTGAATGTATTTAATCTATTTATTTCTCCTACCATCCTGGATTGCAATCTTTCCCTCTGCACATGGGATGCAATCGTAGCAGCAAGGTGGCTGTCCCTCCTTCACTTTCTTGCTGGATCCTGGAAGACATCTCTCAGTACAGACAGAAAGAGGCCGAGTCTATTCCGTAAATGAAAGAGCAGAAGGATCAGCAAGAGAACAATGAGTTTGGAAATCTTCATGTTCCTGGGCCCCTCTCTATGTTACTAAGCTGAGTCAGCATTCCAACAATATGTAAAATGGTTTTATTTTTTTAGTACCGTGGTACCTCGGGTTACATACACTTCAGGTTACATACGCTTCAGGTTACAGACTCCGCTAACCCAGAAATAGTGCTTCAGGTTAAGTACTTTGCTTCAGGATGAGAACAGAAATTGTGCTCCAGCGGCTCCGCAGCAGCAGGAGGCCCCATTAGCTAAAGTGGTGCTTCAGGTTAAGAACAGTTTCAGGTTAAGAACGGACCTCCAGAACGAATTAAGTACTTAACCCGAGGTACCACTGTAGTAGTAATGTTTGAAGTGATGTCATACTCCCTCTATTGTTCTGGGATGTGTAGGTGTTGTGATTACATAGCAGTTCCCCACTTTTTAGCAAGAAAGGCAAAATCTTGGGGCTTATCCTCTTTTCCTCAGTTAAAAACCAGTATTTTATAATTGTTAAGAAATATTTATAAAATATTTGTAAATATAATAAAATAAAACATTTGCCTTTATTCCATTAGTGACTTCTAGCAGTAAGCTTTTGGCTCTTAATCTGGTACTTGGATGAAGAAGAAGTGTTTGGATAGGATATCCTACTTTATCACTACCCTAAGGAGTCTCAAAGCGGCTAACATTCTCCTTTCCCTTCCTCCCCCACAACGAACACTATGTGAGGTGAGTGAGGCTGAGAGACTTCAGAGAAGTGTGACTAGCCCAAGGTCACCCAGCAACTTTATGTGGAAGAGCGGGGACACGAACCCGGTTCACCAGATTACGAGTCTACTGCTCTTAGCCACTACACCACACTGGCTCTCTGTATGCATTGGTCATGTTCTACACAGGAACATGCAGTTTAAAAGACAGACAGTAGACATGCACGTGAATGATCATTGCTTAGGCAATACTGAATTTCTTTGGAATGATCTAATAATGTGGTCCTACCTGATTAAACCAACTGTGCCATGTTATGGCATCTTCATCAAGGATGAATGATTGGTCTGGAGAAGCCTGCGGATCTATCCTCCCAACTCTCACTCTATGCAAACTTTGGTTGGAGAATATAATCCAATTGACAATATCTAAGCTAGATACCACCTCTCCATTCCGGTTGATGAAGACCACATCTCCGGCCGTATTGTTAAATGAGATGCTTCTCAGAAAGTGATGGAGCTAGATTGAAACAGAAAAGGCAATTGTTTCGAAAAGGCTGCAGTCTAATGCAGGGTGGAGCATTTTTTTTTCTTCCTGTAGGAAAAAACGACAGAAATTGGTGGGGGTGATTCAGTCAAGTGTCAGTGGATTCAGGTCAAAGAATGGAGGGAACACCAATTTTCTCTTTCCCACACCCCTCTCTCTCCCTCTCCCCTTTTTTTACAACCTTTCTTTATCTCCCCCACCCCCACCTCTTTTCCTCTGTCCCTCTTCATCTCAGGAGACACCACAGTGGTGTATGATCACATGATCTGAGGGAGGACTTGGAGCATATGGGATAGAGATAATGCTGAACATCTCTCTCAACCATTACTGCCGCTTCTTATCTTTGAATGCAGTAACATATCAGTGGTCTGCAAACTTCTTTCATAGAAGCACTTTTTCATGTCTGAGATGAAGGAGCAAGTTGACAACACTTTGGAAACCAATCTCTTGTGGGGGAATAACAGGCCTCTTCAAATTGAGAATGTTTAGCCTATGACCTGCCAAAACTGTGGATTCTGATTCTTCCCTCTCCGTCCGTACGCCATTCCTCTGTGCCTAAGTCTGAATGTGGACATGGCATGTAAAGCATGGGCCAAGGCGTAGACAGCATTGTGGATACTGTAACTGTGGCCTGTCATGCTCATTTCAAAAAATGATCCAGGAAGGTTCTCCAGCTTCTCTTCTCCTGTGCAAATATTCCCCTCCACCTTGTCTGAAGTGATATCTGGGAATACACATCCAAAGGCCTGTTGCCAGAAGTCCCTGATAAAACCGTCCCCATCTGGGCTGGAAGGGTTTCTGTGAACAACATACTGATGAAATCCTGGTGGGTTTCTGAAGTGAATCTCAAAGGATATAGCACCATTGAATATTCCTGCATCCCAGTTCCTTTGAATGACAAATGAAGTGAACTCAACATGGGCAGTTGTTATCCATACTTTACTTTTTATATTGTATGTCATGTCATCATGTTCTGATAGGTATGGAAGCCATCTAAAAGTTCCCATGGAATAAGATTCTCCATAGGCAACTATTACATTAGCTGTGCTGCTAAAAATTTTATGGTTTATACTTGTCCCGTGTTGTAGCATGCCATCAATTTCAGAAATAAAACTTAAACTGGGGATTCTTTCTAGGAATGCAAAACACACACCACTCTTGGTAAATATTGGGGAAATGGTTTGCAGAAATCTTTCTCCATTGTCATTGTCTGTTGCAATGACTCCAATCCATGTCCACCTGAAATGCAGAAGCAAAGAGAGAATTCCCTCATACTGAAGGGCTTCTGAGGCTGCCATCTGGTAGAAGGGAAGCCCTGGGCTTTTATCATTCATCACCGGAGCAGAGCCATAAATGAGCTAAAAAGTAAGTGGAGGAAGAGAAGAGACAAAGTAGATTCCTTTCACAGTATTCATATACATTATGAGGTGAACCCTGTTAGTCTAATACGCCCTTTGCTAATGTTTCAGGGTTTGTTTGCCTCTCTCTTAGTTTTACAAAAGAAACACATGCAGATGGGCTGAAAACTGGGATCATCTCCCTTTTCTCATTTTTAAACCTTTAATTTGATGACTGGAAAGGGAACTGTGTCTGTTTTATATTACTTTTAGGAATCTTTTTAACACACTGATGACTGGAGCAGAGCATTGTGTCTACTTCACTTAAAAACAAACAAACTTTTTTATGTCATTGGAAAATTTGGCAGGGTCTTCTAAAATGCATAAAACTGAATGGGGGAACATACCCTGCCACAAACAACAGATTTCCTGGACATTATCTGGCTTTGTCAGAATTGCAGGCAATTTCCCTTTTCCAACAGCAACTCATCTAACTTGGGTTAGATGCACATTTCTTCTCTGGAGCTTCGTCTTTCTTCTTTATGATGCACATGTCCCATCACACAGCAAAACTGTGCTGATTATTCTCAGACTTTATTTATGAACATTTATTTCACTTGTGAATCAGCTGCTAACTACTTTTAGTGTTCTCCTGAAGAACTGGATTGTATCTGCAGTTTGCAATAACTTCTCTATATATTTAATTATGTCCAGTGGGCTAAAGAGGAATAGTTATTGTACTGGCTCCTACCTGTAAGGTTTTTGTAGCTGTAAGCATTTCCCCCACTTCCACAGCTTATTTGACATGCCCTCCTCACTAATTTTTCCACTGGCGCCTAAAATCTTATTTCTTTTATCCAGTAAGCAATTCCCCCTTTTACTCCGCAGCTTAATTCAGATACCCTCCTAACTAAGGAGAAAATGATGCATAACCAAAAACTGCTGGTGAGAGAGAAGCCCACTCTCCCATCAGTGGCATTTGTTATATACTGTAAGTGATCTAAATGTGTGTGTAAGACAGGGGAGAGTTACATATTTTTTCAGCTATTGCAACCTTCCCCTTTATTCAGGTTTGTCTGTCTGTCAGTCTGAATGTTTGCTTATATTACAATTATGTACAACCTTTATTTTCCAAGGAACTCAAGGTGGTGTACATGGTTGTCTTTCCAATTTCATCTTCACCCGGAACTGATGCTGAGGAACCTGCCTCTTCCTCTATGCAAGCTAATAGAGGTATTGTACATAGGTGTCCTACCTGCGGAATCTTATAGATATCCAAAATAGTTGCCACATAAAAGGAGATTTCAGAATCCAGTCCCCCAATGACCCCTGCCAGATAACTTTCAACATCACATATATAGTTAGGGACAAATTTTTCCACCATGGATAAAAGCAGCAGTGTGGCAAGACATGTGCTCCTTGCACTGATATAGCTGTCATATAAGTGGAAGCCCAAGGTGATATTGGGTAGGATGTGAGGGTCTTCGTTGATCTCCTTGACTGCAAATGCCAAGGCCACAATGTGCTGGTAAAGCTTAGGCACCACCCTAGAATGAGAGTTGCAAACTGTATCAGCAGGAACTTCAAAAGATGTATCCTTTTACATATCAACAGAGTAGTTAATCATATTGAGTTCAGTGGGATTAACTCTCAGTCTGTTCCACTATTGAATAGCTCTTATCATTAGAAGGTTCTCTCTGATGTTTATTTGAAATCTCCTTTCTGGTTACTTGAAAACCCTGATTTGGAGCAAGAGAAAACAAGCATGTTCCATCTTCCTGGTGACAGCTCTTGAGATATTTGAAAATGGCTATTATTCCTCCCCTCAATCTCATCTTAGATAAACATACTAAACCCCCTCATCCGTTCTTCATAAGGCTTGGTTTCCAGACCATCTTTGATGCCCTCCTCTGCACATGTTCTAGCTTGTCAATATCCTTCTTAAATTGTGGTGATCAAAACTGGACACAGACTTCAGGTGACCAAGGCAGAATAGAGCAGTATTATTATTTCCTTTCATCAGGACACTATACTTCTGTTGATGCAGATCCCTTGAACCTTTCCACATGTACTACTGGCAAGCCAAGTTTTACTCATCTTAGATTTGTGTATTTGTCCCTATTGTAATTCATGTTCTTACTTTTGTCCAAGTTTTAAAATGTTTTAAGCTTAATAGTATCTAGATCAGGGGTTGCTAATGTGGGGTAATGGGAGGTTTTCCCTTACATGTCTGAGGTCTTTTTCTGACACTTACAAAGTCTCTGGTCTCTCTGGTCTCTCCCTGCAGTGACTTCATTTTCGTGAGTCAGTGATGGTCGTTGGAATTCACTGAATTCTATACTTACTAATAAGTACCTTTCAGTGCTGAAACAAAGCTTAGTCTAAGTTCAGAAAATGAAAGCATAAGGACATTCAGCTTCAGAACAGGTTTTTAAAAATACATTCTTACTAATACTCTAATAGTTTAGGTAAAGTCTAGCAAAATGGGCTGCTCAAAAGGCCTCTCCTAGACACACAAACATGCATACATTTCAGTATTCATTTCTCTATTCAGAAATGGGAATTTCTCCTATATTCTCTTAATTCACAAGACATTTGTTCCATTTTATTGCACCAGCATAAGTCCCATTCATATCTAAACTGGATTCCCCCAGGTAAAAGGGTAAACATTTGCTGCCTCACTCATTATTCTGAGGCCGCAACTCTAGGTTTGATCATTCCTTTGATGTAATAAAATGAGTGGCTTAGTTCTTACACAAGCTCTTCAGGCAGTGCTGGTGGGGGTTCCTCAGTGAATGTTGCTGGAGAGGAGAAGAAGCCACCATGGAAAACAATGCCACCAATGAGGAACTCTCCTGGCTGATGATATGTGTGAAGTGGATGTTTTCGACCATGGAGCCTGCATTTTGCTATGTGAGCCTCACATACATTGTAAGAAATCAGTTCCAGCAGCAAGATCACTACAACCAACATCCTTAATACAAGGGCAACTATTTGTTTTATGCAGAAACTATGGTTTTTTCTGGCAATACTAGAATAGGTTTCTCCAAGATAAAAATTGTCTCATTTAAATAATAGATTAATTTCCCGAGAGGACACAATACGGGAGTATCCAAAATTAGACTTGCTGATCCCAGACAGTATTTAAAGAATTCTGGTTAAGTTGTAGTATCCTTTGTGTTATGTTGCCAGTGGCCAGAGAAAATACACAGGGATTTTTGAGGAGCAGCATATTAATTATAGCCCTGTTAATAACCAAGCAGGAGTGTAGTTGTTCATCCAATGCTCGGGATTCCCTGTGGAATTGCAGAAGAAAATTGCTGAAGAAAATATTCAGAACTGTTATTTTATTTTCCCTTTCATTAGATGATAATAGACCAGTGGTGTATGGGTGAAATTAGACGTTAGAAGCTCATAATAGAATACCTTGTAGCCAATGAAGACTCCAAAATGAAGAATGGTGTAGTCAGCATCTTGGAATTTGGCTGAGTGGATCTGGATTCACACCAGCCATATGGCATGTCTGCAATGGCTGCTCATTGCTGTTCTGTAGGATTACAGTTGTGTCCCCTGGCTCTCAGCCTCCTTCCCCTGTGCCTTGGGAATGCATGTTTGCCCAAACCCTCAAGGGCAAATGCCCCTGTGATTCTGGAGAGGTTGAGTTGGTGCTCCAGGTCCTCCTGTATGACTCCTTTTATAGAGCCTTGTGTAAAATCTCTCTTGATTCTGTCAGCCTCCATGAGCTAGAAACTTAGGGAGAAAAAGTATTCCTGAAATCTCTCAGACCCCACAGTTCATCCAGGTGCTCCTGAGGGTGGTCATGATTCCCAAAGTTGCTGAGCCTGACTTTCTAGCCTTTTGGGTGAATTTAATTCAGTGTCCACCTTCATTCAGTGATGCTGATATCTCTGGCTTCTTCTGCAAACTTCTGAATTTTATTTTTTAAATATGTATTCTGCTTCACTTCCACTAGGGCAAGGGTTGGGGATGTGTGGCACTCCAGATGTTGATGGATTCCAAAACCAACCAACCCCAGCCAGTATGGAAAATGGTCAGCAATGATGAGGGCTGTAGTCTAGCAATATCTGGAGGACTATAGGCTTCAAAGCCAAACTTTAGGGGATTAAAAGCAAATAACAAGAAAAGAAATAATATGTTTGCCTGTGTTTTTATATCTGCTGTAAGCCACTCAAAGTGGCCGGGGAAACTCAGCCAGGTGGGTGGGTTATAAATAATAAAATTATTATTATTATTATTATTATTAGTCCTACTTCCTTCCATTTCTGTCTCCACTTGAATACCCTGGACCTTCTGCAAGGAGGGCATAATCTTACAGACAATACTTAACAAGCATAGTCCACAGACGTCCACAGAGAAATAAATGTTTTAAGGTTTAATGGGGCTTACTCTGGTTTACTTGCATTCTCCATTCATCATGGTTAGATCTAATCAATTTTATCTGCTCATCAAACATTTGATGAAGGGTGCCAACTGTCAGTGGAATATCCAACAATATACTTGTCACATATATGATACATATATGTATTAAGTATAGAGTGTTCTGATACATCACTTAATATTAAATACTGGTTTTGAACTGAGTGAAAGACTATGTAAGATTAAAAAGGATGTGTACAAAAAATGGAAAAGGGGGGAAACCACCAAAGAGGAATCCAAACAAATAGCCAGCACATGTAGACACAAAGTCAGAAAAGCTAAAGCACAGAATGAACTCAGGCTTGCTAGAGAGGTTAAAAGCAACAAAAAAGGCTTTTATGGGTATGTTCGTAGCAAAAGGAAGAACAAAGAAACAGTGGGGTCACTCAGAGGAGAAGATGGTGAAATGCAAATAGGGGACACAGAAAGGGCTGAACTCCTCAATGCCTTCTTTGCCTCAGTCTTCTCCGATAAAGAAAACAATGCCCAACCTGAAGAATTTGGAGCAAATGATTCAGCAGAGGAAACACAGCCCAGAATAACTAAGGAGATAGTACAAGAATACTTGGCTAGTTTAGATGTATTCAAGTCTCCAGGGCCAGATGAACTGCATCCAAGAGTATTAAAAGAACTGGCAGATGTGATCTCAGAACCACTGGCAGTCATCTTTGAGAATTCCTGGAGAACAGGCGAAGTCCCGGCAGACTGGAGGAGGGCAAATGTTGTCCCTATTTTCAAAAAGGGGAAAAGAGAGGACCCAAATAATTACCGCCCAGTCAGTCTGACATCAATACCAGGGAAGATTCTGGAGCAGATCATTAAGCAAACAGTCTGTGAGCACCTAGAAAGGAATGCTGTGATCACCAATAGTCAGCATGGATTTCTGAAAAATAAGTCATGTCAGACTAACCTGATCTCGTTTTTTGACAGAATTACAAGCCTGGTAGATGAAGGGAACGCAGTGGATGTAGCCTACCTTGATTTCAGCAAGGCATTTGACAAGGTGCCCCATGATATTCTTGTAAAGAAGCTGGTAAAATGCGGTCTTGACTATGCTACCACTCAGTGGATTTGTAACTGGCTGACTGACCGAACCCAAAGGGTGCTCATCAATGGTTCCTCTTCATCCTGGAGAAGAGTGACTAGTGGGGTGCCACAGGGTTCTGTCTTGGGCCCGGTCTTATTCAACATCTTTATCAACGACTTGGATGATGGACTCAAGGGCATCCTGATCAAATTTGCAGATGACATCAAACTGGGAGGGGTGGCTAACACCCCAGAGGACAGGATCACACTTCAAAATGACCTCGACAGATTAGAGAACTGGGCCAAAACAAACAAGATGAATTTTAACAGGGAGAAATGTAAAGTATTGCACTTGGGCAAAAAAAATGAGAGGCACAAATACAAGATGGGGGACACCTGGCTTGAGAGCAGTACATGTGAAAAGGATCTAGGAGTCTTGGTTGACCACAAACTTGACATGAGCCAACAGTGTGACGCGGCAGCTAAAAAAGCCAATGCAATTCTGGGCTGCATCAATAGGAGTATAGCATCTAGATCAAGGGAAGTAATAGTGCCACTGTATTCTGCTCTGGTCAGACCTCACCTGGAGTACTGTGTCCAGTTCTGGGCACCACAGTTCAAGAAGGACACTGACAAACTGGAACGGGTCCAGAGGAGGGCAACCAAAATGGTCAAAGGCCTGGAAACGATGCCTTATGAGGAACGGCTAAGGGAGCTGGGCATGTTTAGCCTGGAGAAGAGGAGGTTAAGGGGTGATACGATAGCCATGTTCAAATATATAAAAGGATGTCACATAGAGGAGGGAGAAAGGTTGTTTTCTGCTGCTCCAGGGAAGCGGACACGGAGCAATGGATCCAAACTACAAGAAAGAAGATTCCACCTAAACATTAGGAAGAACTTCCTGACAGTAAGAGCTGTTCGACAGTGGAATTTGCTGCCAAGGAGTGTGGTGGAGTCTCCTTCTTTGGAGGTCTTTAAGCAGAGGCTTGACAACCATATGTCAGGAGTGCTCTGATGGTGTTTCCTGCTTGGCAGGGGGTTGGACTCGATGGCCCTTGTGGTCTCTTCCAGCTCTATGATTCTATGATTCTATGATCATGAACTGGGCTGATGGAGGCAGGTAAATAAACAAACAGGGCCCAAATATATGGTGACCACAATGAGGTGAGAGGTGCATGTGGAGGCAGCCTTGGTGGTTTCTTCAGTGGGACCCTGGGAGCAGATTGTGTAGAGAATGAATCCATATGAGATGAGCAGGCCAATAAAAGAAACTAGTGACAAAATTCCACTGTTGGTGACCATCATGACTTCCAAGGGATTTGTGTCCATGCAAGCCAACTTGATGACCATGGAGAGGTCCCAGAAGAAGCTGTCCACTTGATTTTGCCCACAGAAAGGCACATTAATGATGAAACGCAATTGCACAGTGCCATGGAGGAGCCCACCAGCCTAGGAGGCAAGGAGAAGTGCCATGCAATGACGCCGGCTCATGAAGCATAACAGTGGAGATGGGAAACGGCCAAGGCTACCAGCAGGAGCATCTTGCAGCCTACAAACACATGGAGAAAGAAGATTTGTGCCATGCAGCTCTGGAAGGAGATGATCTGATGTTGGGCAAGGAAATCCAAGAGATATCTTGGGATGGCAAAGGAGGATAGGCAGAGGTCCAGGAAAGCCAAGTGACCTAGCAAAAAGAACATGGGTGAATCTGAAAGACAGTGATCCTGGAAAATGGCTGAGAAAATGAGAGCGTTGCTGATAGAAGACTCCAAAATTAGCATGGTGTGGTCAGCATCTTGGAATTTGGCTGAGTGGACCTGGATTCACACCAGCCATGTGGTATGTGTGCAATGGCCACTCTTGGCTGTTCTGGGGGATTACAGTTGTGTCCCCTTCCTCTCAGCCTCCTTCCGCAATGGCCTAGGCACACACGTTTGCCCACACCCCCATGGGCAAATGCCTCTGTAACTCTGGAGAGGACCCCACAGTTCATCCAGATGCAGCTGAGGGTGGATAAGATTCCCAAAGTTGCTGAGCCTGACTTTCCAGGTTTTTGGTGAATTTTAATTCTGCATCCAAATGCATTCAGTGATGCTGATGTCTCTGGCTTCTTCAGATGCTGATGGATTCCAAAACCCACCAACCCCAGTCAGTATGGAAAATGGTCAGCAATGATGAGGGCTGTAGTCTAGCAATATCTGGAGGGCTATAGGCTTCCCATCCCTGCACTAGGGGGACGGAAAGCAGATAGCAAGATAAGAAATAATATGTTTTACAGTGTTTTTATATCTGCTGTAAGCCACCCAAAGTGGTTGGGGAAACCCAGCCAGATGGGTGGGTTATAAATAATAAAATTATTACTATCATTATCATCATTATTTGCCCTAATTCTGTCCATTCCTGTCATCACTTGAATACCTGGACCTTTTGAAAGGGGGGGGGGCATAATCTTATAGACACTCATTAACAAACCTAGTTAGCTTGCTCTATAACAGTACAGATGTTTACTCAGAAATAAGTGTTTTAAAATTTAATGGGCCTTGCTCCCAGAAAAGTGAGCACAAGCTGGCAATGTAGGCTCTGGTTTATGGTTGAAATTTAGGGAAAGCTGTGGCTTTGTGCCTTTAAGAGCTGTATAACAGGAGGTATAATTCAGAGGTTAAGCCTGGATTCTAGAAAGCTGAGGTCCGTTATGGGAATACACATGCAACCTGAAGTCTCTTTGTCCTCTTTGATTCCACTTTCAATCTGATTAAGCTCTGGTTTACTTGTATTCTCCATTCATCATGGTTAGGTCTAATCAATTTTATCTGCTCATCAAACATTTGCTGAAGGATGCCAAAGTCAGTGGAAAGTCCAAAAATATACTTTCCACAAAAACAATACATATTTGTGTTAAGAATATAGTGTTCTGATCCATCACTTGTGTTGGTGAAAATAAAACGTTTCAGTTGTGGCTTTGTCAAATGCTTTTCCCAGTGAACTGTGCATGGTTCTTTGTTGCCATCTTTTCCAAGCACCAGGGCAGAAATCATTCACATTTTCTTATCTAGTTCTCTGAATTTCACCAAGGAGACCTGATTCAGACAAAATCTTGGGGGGAGGGAACCCAATTCAATGGGGGGTATATTATTTCACAGTACATAGATAATCTATGGAACTCACTGCCATAGGAAGGAATGGTGGAGACACTGCATTTGCTTTTGGATACGGCTTGAAGAAGAAGAAGAGGAAGAGTTTGGATTTGATATCCCGCCTTTCACTCCCCTTCAGGAGTCTCAAAGCAGCTAACATTCTCCTTTCCCTTCCTCCCCCACAACAAATACTCTGTGAGGTGAGTGGGGCTGAGAGACTTCAAAGAAGTGTGACTGGCCCAAGGTCACCCAGCAGCTGCATGTGGAGGAGCGGAGACACGAACCCGGTTCCCCAGATTACATGACTACCGCTCTTAACCACTACACCACACTGGCTCTCTCTTGAAGGTTTAATCTCACTGTAAACAAGTGGTACAGTTACAATAAAGTATTTCTATTTCCCACAGCAATCTGGTTGGTCAGTGTGAGTACAGGCTACCATACAAGATGGGCCATTGGCCTGACTCAAGAGAATCATCTTACATTTCTACGATCTTTTTTTTTAAAAAAATGATATTTATTAAGAATTTTAAAATTAGAGAAAAAACAAAGAGAAAAAGAAGGAAAAAACAAAGGAAAAACAAACAGCAATCAAACAATACAAATCGATAAAAATCAAAATCAAAAAACAAAAACAAAACACATAACACATCAAAATCAAAAAGCAAAAATAAACCACAAAAATTTAAAAGAAGATCCAATATTCCCAAATCCTTAACTGTCATTACTTTATTTCATCGACCTCCTCACCCCTCCCTTTTTGGTATTCTAGTTGTGAATTATCACAGCAAATCCTTTCCATTTTTCATAATATCCTGTCATTAAATTACCTTAATCTATTTTAACCTTATCTTACTATAAAAGACCCTAAAACTTAAAACTTAAATCTTATTTATACCAATTTCTCATAACCATAGCACATTCTTACATAGTTCTTTTTAACCTTTCTGCTAAAGCCAAATAGTTCTGTTCCAACATTTTTCTAATACTCATTAATTTTACAAAACAATCCCAAATAAAAAATATAAAACTTTCTTCCAATCTTCATCCAACATCTCTTCCTCCTGGTCCCAGGTTTTGTCAGTCCTTTCTATCCCATCCATCTAGCTCATTAACCTGGTAATCTTATGTCCGAGGCCCTTAAGTCTCTTCCATGTCCCATCCGCAGATCTTCTTCATATTTATACCGGTACTTTACTTTGTCTCCTGCTCCTTTCACTCGTGGAAACTCCAACTTGACAGTATTTTTGTCCCTTCTAGACAGATCAGCCCCTTTTCCATAGTCCACACTGAACTCCATGTGGTATTTAAAAGCATGTTTCAAGGTCCCTCCAGAGTTGAGGACCCCCACAACCCCAAACTCCTCACGGCCCATTGCCAGACTTGAAAAGTCAAAACATCCCTGCATAGGGGGGTCTACCCAGCCCCCCATCTCCAAGCCAAACAAAACTCTATCTCTCCAAATCTGGCTTTTTCTAAGTTCATTTGTCAGATCCAACAACTCATGTTCCTGCTGGGCCACAGCTCCCTCCATCTCTGCCACCCGAGGTCCAGCAACAACCTCCTCCCTCATCTGATCTGTCAGAGCACACTCCTGAGTTGATTCCTGGGTGGGTTCTATATAGATACCCACTACCTGTCCAAAATTTCTGATCGCAACAGTCATCAAATCCGTCTTCTTATGTAACTGTTCCAATAAAGCACTTGTCTTGCAGAAAGCACGAACCAGAGCCTCTGAGTACATTGTTATGCAAGGTCAGAAGTCTGTTCCCACGATCTTAATCTATTGCAGCTGCGAAGCTCCCCAGTTCAAATTTAATAACAGTTTCACAAGCTCCCTCTAGGGGAAGAACTTCTATTTGTATCCATCTCTCTCTCTTTTTTTTAAAGCAGATCTAAGAACAAAGTTTCCTTTTTCAGATATTTTGTCAATATTTGTTCCTTTAAAATGCGAAGGAGAACAATGGAATCACTATGTTTCTCTTCTTTTAACTGTCTGTCAAAAACATTTGTCTATAGTCAATGAACTTCCCAAAAACGTCTGTCCTGACACCCCGCTCCCAGGTTCAAGACGGTGGAAAATTACTTTTCTTTACACTCTCTTCTGCAGGTTTAAACAATCCGGAAAAAATCCCCCCTCTTCTCCTGCTTCTGAAGGGGGTTCAGTAATTTTAGATTATGAAAGATGATCCTTTACAAACGATTTTCTGAAATCTAGTTTGCCATGTCTTTGCTTTAATCTATCTACAAGAAATGAAAGGCTGACTTCCTGTTTAGACCTTTCCGCTTCAGTGCCAAATTAAGAGGAATTTCTTAATCCAATTTTCCGTTCTACTCACAGGTCGTTGTTTCAGGTCCAATTGTCCAAACTTAATCTACTCACGGGTAGTTGTTTTTGTAGCCAAATTGTCCCAGGAAAAAGGTAGCGCTCTCCGGCAACGGCTGTGTGGCTTCGCTCCACGGAAGCAGCAGTTGACTCTCAGCACCGCGCCACTTGCCCCTCTTCGCTCCGGAGCCCGAAATTGGGTTCCTTTACGAATTGGGGGGGGCGCGAAAGGTGCCCGCCGAGTCCCATGGTCACAGGCTTCATCTGCCTGTGATTTTTTAAAGGGTCCCCGCTTTGCCGTAGCGGAACAGACCCATTTTCCATAGAGCCAGTCCCTCCGGATCAGAGGGAATCCGCCATTACCAATGGCGCCACCCCGGAAGTACATTTCCACGATCTTGAGTATGGATAGGTTGATGATGAAATCTGATGGTGAGCAGTAGAGAACAATAGACCATAAATGAATACTCAAATATTCCATGGCTGCAATAGTACAGTTTCACATTATGCTGAAAGCTGTGATAATTAAGGCTAGATACAGATTTGCTTACATTTATATTTTGACAAGAATTGCTCTGTTACCTTGTCAACACATGCTACAAGAGAATAATGTTTTTCCCAGTAGTGATATATGGAAGTGAGAGCTGGACCATAAAGAAGGCTGATCGCCAAAGAATTAATGCTTTTGAATTATGGTGCTGGAGGAGACTGTTGAGAGTCCCATGGACTGCAAGCACATCAAACGTATCCATTCTTCAGGAAATCAGCCCTGTGTGCTCACTGGAAGGACATATTGTGAAGCTGAGGCTCCAATACTTTGGCCACCTCATGAGAAGAGAAGACTCCCTGGAAAAGACCCTGATGTTGGGAAGGATTGAGGGCACAAGGAGAAGGGGACGACAGAGGACAAGATGGTTGGACGGTGTTCTCGAAGCTACAAACATGAGTCTGACCAAACTGCGGGAGGCAGTGGAAGACAGAAGTGCCTGGCATGCTCTGGTCCATGGGGTCACGAAGAGTCGGACACGACTAAACAACAACAAATGTATGATTGTTTTCCTCAAAGCAAATAAGTCAATTTTACAAAGGAAATTTCAACTATGGGAATTTGGAGTCTAGAAAAAATTGTTAAGGGGAGCAGCTGAACTTATATTTCCAACTATTCTACTGTAAACACAGAGAAAAACACAAAATACAGCAGATGACAGGTTCCTCATTTCTTTAATTTTTCTTCCTTATTAGCTGTTCCCTATTGTTCAGCTCAGGCCTCAGAATAATTATATAACATTTGGGGGAAAAGATGCAACCCAGCAACCCACCACCGGAGGCTAAGATGGAGAAGATCTCCACAGCTACCATGTATTTTCCCTTGGTGCTCAGGTAGGAGGGAATAAAGGACAGCCAAACACTGCAGAAGACCAACATGCTGAAAGTGATAAACTTGGCTTCGTTGAAACTGTCTGGTAACTTCCTGGCAAGGAAAGCCACAGCAAAACTTACAGTGGCCAGGCAGCTCATGTAGATGAGGACACCGTAAAACATGGCCACAGACCCTTCATTACATTCTAGTATCATTTGTTCTGTCATTGAATGCATGTCCACATCTGGGTATGGGGGAGAGGTTGCCAGCCACACAGTGCATATGCCTGCTTGGACTATGGAGCAGGAAAGGAGAATGGAGTGGCCTAGTCCTTTCCCCACCCATTTCCTCATCCTGGATTCTGGTTTTGTAGCCATGAAGGCCAAAACCACCATGAAGGTTTTTGCCAGGACACAAGAAACAGCAGTTGAGAAGATGATACCAAAAGCTGTTTGTCGGAGGAGACACGTCACCTTCTCAGGTCGGCCAATGAAGAGCAAAGCACAAAGGAAGCAGAGCAGGAGAGAGATGAGCAGAGCGTAGGTGAGGTTTCGGTTGTTTGCAATGACAATGGGTGTGTCATGGTGTTTCATAAATATACCTAGTACCAGAGCTGTGATCAAGGAAAGGAAAAAAGAGAAAGAGGCCAAACTGATGCCCAAGGGTTCTTCATAAGACAAGAAGCTTATGTCCTTGGGTAGACATGCATCCCGGTTCTTGCTTGGATAGTCTTTGTCTGGGCATTTATGACAGTCATTCATATCTGGTGGAAAAAGAATATATTAGGTCATATATTTTAGCTTCCTGAAATGTTGACTTTCTGTCTGAGAAGAAAAGAGCTCTGTTTAAATCAAAGCACATGTTTAGTACTGCCTGATGCTCTGTAATGTGGTGTTGTTGCAATCTAAGCTTTCTCTATGTCATGGATATGCCAATAAACCACATGAGACCGTGAGGGGAAAAGTACAGTGGTACCTCAGGTTACATGCTCTTCAGGTTACATGCGCTTCAAGTTACAGACTCTGCTAACCCAGAAATAGTGCTTCAGGTTATGTACCATATTTTGTGCCCCATAGGACGCACCGGCCCATAGGACGCACCTAGTTTTTTTGGGGGGAAATAAAGGGAAAATAATTATTTCCCCCCCAGGTGCGGGGCTGGAAGAACCAGGTCGGGGAACAGCGGGAAGGCGCGCTCCGCCTACCCGCTGTCCCCCGAGCTTGTGGGGCTGGCGATGAGGAGAAGTGCGCTGAGCCCAGGACAGCAGGCAGCTCTGCGCGGCCATCGGGAGCCGGGCGGGACTTCACAACTTTGTAAGGTTTGGCGGTGAGGCATTGGCTCATTGATTTGTGGAGAAGGGGAGGTCAGCCATCTCCTGCCCCTCCATTGACCAAGGGTATTCTGTTAAAGGAATCCAGGGCCTGGATCCTGTCTGAAGTCCACTTGAGGGGCTAAGGCCATGGCAGGCCTCTGGGGACACCGAGGAGAGATGCAGGTGGGTTCCCCTGATGTGGCTTCCTCTTTGGGTGGTTTACCCTTACTGACTTCCTGCAAAGGGGTCTGATATAGCCCTTTGCCAATGCCTCAGCCAATACCACTCACATTTCTGTAATCAATAAAGTTGTGGCCCAAAATTTTGCCCAATAGCCTTAAACCAAGATTCTGTGTCAGTGTGAATTTTATTCTAACAAGAAGCTGGTTTGTGGGTCTTGCCAAAGAAGAAGAAGACGAAGACGAAGGAGAAGAAGAAGAAGAAGAAGAAGAAGAAGAAGAAGAAGAAGAAGAAGAAGAAGAAGAAGAAGTGCTTTGAACCACATACCATCGAACTACTCTGAATGCATGGTCATTCTCATTTGATTAGCATATTTAAACTATCTGAAAGGCAATGATCAGAAAGAGGCAGGATCACACACACAGTAGATTATCTCTTTTGAAAAGTAAACTCAGCCGTCCTTACGACACCTTTCAGTTATTAGTGCTGAGTCTGGATCTATTTAATCTATTTATTCCTCCTACCTTCCTGGATTGCAATCTTCCCCTCTGCACATGGGATGCAATCATAGCAGCAAGGGGGCTGTCCCTCCTTCACTTTCTTGCTGGATCCTGGAAGACATCTCTCAGTACAGACAGAAAGAGGCCGAGTCTATTCCGTAAATGAAAGAGCAGAAGGGTCAGCAAGAGAACAATGAGTTTGGAAATCTTCATGTTCCTGGGCCCCTCTCTATGTTACTAAGCTGAGTTAGCATTTCAGAAATTTGTAAAATGGTTATATATTTTTAGTACAATGGTACCTTGGGTTACATATGCTTCAGGTTACAGACTCCGCTAACCCAGAAATAGTGCTTCAGGTTAAGTACTTTGCTTCAGGATGAGAACAGAAATTGTGCTCCAGCGGCGCCGCAGCAGCAGGAGGCCCCATTAGCTAAAGTGGTGCTTCAGGTTAAGAACAGTTTCAGGTTAAGAACGGACCTCCAGAATGAATTAAGTACTTAACCCGAGGTACCACTGTAGTAGTAATGTTTGAAGTGATGTCATACTCCCTCTATTGTTCTGGGATGTGTAAGGTGTTGTGATTACATAGCAGTTCCCCACTTTTTAGCAAGAAAGGCAAAATCTTGTGGGTTATCCTCTTTTCCTCAGTTAAAAACCAGTATTTTATAATTGTTAAGAAATATTTATAAAATATTTGTAAATATAATAAAATAAAACAAAACATTTGCCTTTATTCCATTAGTGACTTCTAGCAGTAAGCTTTTGGCTCTTAATCTGGTACTTGGATGAAGAAGAAGTGTTTGGATAGGATATCCTACTTTATCACTACCCTAAGGAGTCTCAAAGCGGCTAACATTCTCCTTTCCCTTCCTCCCCCACAACAAACACTATGTGAGGTGAGTGAGGCTGAGAGACTTCAGAGAAGTGTGACTAGCCCAAGGTCACCCAGCAACTTTATGTGGAAGAGTGGGGACACGAACCCGGTTCACCAGATTACGAGTCTACTGCTCTTAGCCACTACACCACACTGGCTCTCTGTATGCATTGGTCATGTTCTACACAGGAACATGCAGTTTAAAAGACAGTGAGTAGACATGCAGGTGAATGATCATTGCTTAGGCAATACTGAATTTCTTTGGAATGATCTAATAATGTGGTCCTACCTGATTAAACCAACTGTGCCATGTTATGGCATCTTCATCAAGGATGAATGATTGGTCTTGAGAAGTTTGCGGATCTATCCTCCCAACACTCACTCGGAGCAAACTTTGGTTGGAAAATATTATCCAATTGACAATATCTAAGCTAGATACCACCTCTCCATTCTGGTTGATGAAGACCACATCTCCGGCCGTATTGTTAAATGAGATGCTTCTCAGAAAGTGATGGAGCTAGATTGAAAACAGAAAAGGCAATTGTTTGGAAAAGGCTGCAGTCTAATGCAGGGCAAAGCATTTTTTTTTTCTTCCTGTAGGAAAAACCTACAGCAATTGGTGGGGGTGAATCAGCCAAGTGTCAGTGGCTTCAGGTCCAAGCATGGAGAGACCACCAATTTTCTCTCTTCCACATCCCTCTCTCCCCTCTCCCATTTTTACAGCTTTCTTTATCTCCCCAGCCCCACACTTCTTTTCCTCTTTCCCTCTTCATCACAGGAGACACCACAGTGGTATATGATCACGTGATCTGAGGGAGGATTTGGTGTATATGGGATACAGAGAATGCTGAACATCTCTCTTGACCTCTACCACTGCTTCTTATCTGTGAATGCAGTGGCATCTCAGTGGTCTTAAAATTTCTCTCATAGAAGCACTTTTTCATGTCTGAGATGAATGAGCAAGGTGACAACACTGTGGAAACCCATACCTTGTGGGGGAATAACAGGCCTCTTCCAGTTGAGGATGTTTAGCCGATTACCTGCCAAAACTGTGGATTCGGATTCTTCCCTCTCCGTCCATACGCCATTCCTCTGTGCCTGAGTCTGGATGTAAACATAGCATGTAAAGCATGGGCCATGGCATAGACAGCATTGTGGATACTGTAACTGTGGCCTGTCATGCTCATTTCAAAAAATGATCCAGGAAGGTTCTTCAGCTTCTCTTCTCCGGTGCAAATATTCCCCTCCACCTTGTCTGAAGTCATATCTGGGAATACACATCCAAAGGCCTGTTGCCAGAAGTCCCTGATAAAACCGTCCCCATCTGGGCTGGAAGGGTTTCTGTGCACAACATATTGATGAAATCCTGGTGGGTTTCTGAAGTGAATCTCAAAGGATATACCGCCATTGAATATTCCTGCATTCCAGTTCCTTTGAATGACAAATGAAGTGAACTCAACCTGGGAAGTTGTTATCCATACTTTACTCTTTATATTATATGCCATGTCATCCTGTTCTGATAGGTATGGAAGCCATCTAAAAGTTGCCATGGAATAAGATTCTCCATGGGCAACTATTACATTAGCTGTGCTGCTAAAAATTTTATGGTTTATACTTGTCCCCTGTTGTAGCATGCCATCAATTTCAGAAATAAAACTTAAACTGGGGACTTTTTCCAGGAATGCAAAGCAGACACCACTCTTGGTAAATATTGGGGAGATGGTTTGCACAAATCTTTCTCCGTTGTCATTGTCCATTGTAATGAGTCCAATCCACGTCCACCTGAAATGCAGAAGCAAAGAGAGAATTCCCTCATACTGAAGGGCTTCTGAGGCTGCCATCTGGTAGAAGCGAAGCCCTGGGCTTTTATCATTCATCACCGGAACAGAGCCATAAATGAGCTAAAAAGTAAATGGAAGAAGAGAAGAGACAAAGTAGATTCCTTTCACAGTATTCATATATATTATTAGGCAAATCCTGTTAGTTAGTTTCAAGGTTTGTTTGTCTCTCTCTTAGTTTTACAAAAGACACACATGCAGATGGGCTGAAAATTGGGATCATCTCCCTTTTCTCATTTTTAAACCTTTGATTTGATGAATGGAGAGGGAAATGTGTCTGTTTTATATTATTTTTATGAACCTTGTTTACACATTGATGACTGGAGTAGGGCATTGTGTCTACTTCACTTAAAAACAAACAAACTATTTTATGTCATTGCAAAATTTGGCATGGTCTTCTAAAATGTATAAAACTGGATGGGGGAACATACCATGCCCCAAACAGCAGATTTCCTGGACATTTTCTGGTTTTGTCAGAATTGCAACTTGGGTTAGATGCACATTTCTTCTCTGGAGCTTCGTCTTTCTTCTTCATGATGCACATGCCCCATCACACAGCAAAACTGTGCTGATTCTTCTCAGACTTTATTTATGAACATTTATTTCACTTGTGAATCAGCTGCTATCTACTATTACTTTTCTCCTGCGTAACTGGATTCTATCTACAATTTCCCATAACCTCTCTGTGTCTTTAATTATGTCGGGTCTGCTAAAGAGGAATAGTTATTGTACTGGCTCCTACTTGTAGGAGGTTTTTTTAGCTGTTACCCTTTCCCCCACTTCCCCAGCTACTTATTTGACATGCCCTCCTCACTAATTTTTCCATTGGCACCTAAAATATTATTGCTTTTATCCAGTAAACAATTATCCCTCTCCCTCAGCAACTCATTTCAGATACCCTCCTAACTAAACAGAAAATGATGCATAATGATAAACTGTTGGTGAGAGAGAAGCCCACTCTCCCATCAGTGGCATTTGTTATATACTGTAAGTGATCTAAATGTGTGTGTAAGATAGGGAAGGTTACATATTTTTACAGGTATTGCAACCTTCCCCTTTATTCAGGTTTGTCTGTCTGTCTGTTTGTTTCCTTATATTACAATTATGTACCATCTTTCTTTTCCAAGGATCTCAAGGTGGTGTACATAGTTCTCCTTGCAATTTCATCTTCACCCAGAACTGATGCTGAGGAACCTCTTCCTCTACGCAAGCTAATAGAGGTATTGTACATAGGTGTCCTAATAGGGACCCGGATGGCGCTGTGGGTAAAACCTCAGTGCCTAGGACTTGCCAATCAAAAGGTCGGCGGTTCGAATCTCCGCGGCGGGGTGCGCTCCCGTTGCTCGGTCCCAGTGCCTGCCAACCTAGCAGTTCAAAAGCACCCCCGGGTGCAAGTAGATAAATAGGGACCACTTACTGGCGGGAAGGTAAACGGCGTTTCCATGTGCTGCGCTGGCTCGCCAGATGCAGCTTTGTCATGCTGGCCACGTGACCCGGAAGTGTCTCCGGACAGCGCTGGCCCCTGGCCTCTTAAGTGAGATGGGCGCACAACCCTAGAGTCGGACACGACTGGCCTGTACAGGCAGGGGTACCTTTACCTTTACATAGGTGTCCTACCTGCGGAATCTTATAGATATCCAAAACAGTGGCCACATAAAAGGAGATTTCAGAATCCAGTCCGCCAATGACCCCAGTCAGATTATTTTCAACATTACATATATAGTTAGGGACAAATTTCTTCACCATGGATAAAAGCAGCAGTGTGGCAAGATATGTGCTCCTTGCACTGATATAGCTGTCATATAAGTGGAAGCCCAAGGTGATATTGGGTAGGATGTGAGGGTCTTTGTTGATCTCCTTGACTGCAAATGCCAAGGCCACGATGTGCTGGTAACCCTTAGTCACCACCCTAGAATGAGAGTTGCAAACTGTATCAGCAGGAACTTCAACTTCCTTTTACACAATAGTTAATCATACTAAGTTCAGGGGGGGTTACACTCTGCCCGTTCTACTGTTGAATAGCTCTTATCAGTAGAAAGTTCTTCTTGATGTTTAGTTGAAATTTGCTTTCTTGTAACTTGAACACCCTGATTTGGAGCAAAAAACAAACAAGTGTGTTCCATCTTCCTGGTGACAGCCCTTGAGATATTTGAAAATGGCTATCATTCCTCCCCTCAGTCTCACCATAGCTAAACATATCAAACTCCCTCAACCATTCCTCATAAGGCTTGGTTTCCAGACCATCTTTGTTGCCCTCCTCTGTACATATTTCAGCTTGCTAATACGTATCCTTCTTAAATTGTGGTGGTCAGAACTGGATACAGGACTCCAGGTGACCAAGGCAGAATAGAGCAGTATTATTACTTCCTTTGATCAGGACACTATACTTCTGTTGATGCAGATCCCTTGAACCTTTCTACATTTACTACTGGCAAGCCAAGTGTTCCTCATCTTAGAATTGTGCATTTCTCCCTATTGAATTTCATGTTGTTACTTTTGTCCCAGTTTTCCAATATTTTAAGTTTAATAGTATCTAGATTAGGGGTTGCTAATAGAAAATACTAATAGAAAATGAAAGTATATGAACCTTCAGTTTTTTAAAAAATCATTCTTACTAACACTCCAGTAGTTCAGATAAAGTCTATCAAAATTTGCTGTTCAAATGGGCTCTCCCAGACACACAAACATGCATACATTTCAATACATTTTCATACATTTCTCTATCCAGAAATGGGAATTTCGCCTGTATTCTCTTAATTCACAAGAGATTCCTTCCTATTTTTTGCCCCAGCATAATTCCATTCATATCTAAAGTGGATTTCCCTAGGTAAAAGTGTGAAAGTTTGCAGTCTCAGTCATTATTCTGAGGCTGCAACTCTAGGTTTGATCATTACATGAATGTAATAAATGAGTGGCTTAGTTCTTACACAAGCTCTTCAGGCAGCGCTGGTGGGGGTTCCTCGGTGAATGTTGCTGGAGAGGAGAAGAATCCACCATGGGAAACAATGCCACCAATGAGGAACTCTCCTGGCTGATGATACGTGTGAAGTGGATGGTGTGGACATTGGAGGATGCATTTCGCTATGTGAGCCAGACATACATTGTAAGAAATCAGTTCCAGCAGCCAGAAAACTAAAACCACCATTCTCAATACAAAGGCAACTGTCTGTTCTACATGGAACCCATGATTTCTCTGGCAATATTATAATTAGCTTCTCCAAAATAAAAATTGTCTCATTTGAATGGTAGTTAAGTTTCTGAGACGATGCAATCTGGGAGTATGAATGATCAGACTTGTGGATCCCAGACCCTATTTAAATTATTCTGGATAATGTTAGTATCCTTTCCGTTACTTTTGCAAGTGGCCCCTGAAAGTCCAGAGGGAATTTTGAGGAGCAGCAGATTTAATTATAGCCCTGTTAATAACCAAGCTGGAATTTAGTTATTTATTCAATGCTTGCGAACCCCTGTGGAATTGCAGAAGAAAATGTGTTTGTCACATATTCAGAACTATTGTGTTTTATTGCCTTTCAGTGGATAATAAGGGACCAGTGGTGTATTGGTGATGTTAGAAGTTCATAATAGAAGACCTTGTAAACAATGGAGACTCCAAAATGTAGTACGGTGTTGTCAGCATCTTGAAATTTGACTGAGTGGACCTGGATCCACATCAACCATGTGGCAATGACCCCTCACCACTTTTCCAGGGGGCGACAGTTGCGTTTCCTCACTCTCAGCCTCCTTCCCCGATGGCCTAGGCACACAAATTTGCTGGCCTTTGGAGGGGAATTCTCCTTGGCTGGTGGATCTCAAAGGGACGGGTCTTTCCAACCCAAAAGGCACCATAAATGGGCCACTCACTGGTGCCTCTTGGAGGGCAGTGCATTGCTGGCTGTGGCCATTGGCTGCTGTCTTGTCTGGCCTGGCAGTGAGACTTAAAAGGGCGGTTGCAGGAGGCTCTCACAGCACGGCTGGGTGAAGAGCAACACCCTCCCACCCTCCCTTTTTACTTCTATTCACAATTCAGGTCAATTAATTATCGTGCTTATAAAATGTATTTTCCTTTTCAGGTCATGATCTAACACAGGTTTTCTCCCAAAGCGTCATTCCGTTTAACCACTTTATTTTACTTCTGCCTGCTGACCTTACTATGGTTGCTTACGGGTGCCATATTCGGAGCTGGGAAGGAATTTGCCTGTAGAGAAATCGGCTGGCCTGGAGGTTTTGCCTTCCTAATTGCAAAACGTCAAAAATTTTGGTGGTTAAGCCATTGGGTGTAATCCCAGTCTTCAAGTGTTGGGTGAAGTAGCGCCTCACCAAGTACCGAATGAGTGATGTATTCTGGGTACCCCATTAGCTCTACCTGCACACAAAATTACCTTGAGTCCTGCCTGGTTGGTCACTCCAGGCTGAGGGTGATGGGACTGTGTAAAGCCTTCATATTTGTGCCATTTTCTGCACCCATTACCCAAATGACTTCACCAGGTACTGGTGCCTAAAGCCTGGGACCTAGAAACCTGAAAGATTGTCTAATGTTGTTTTAAACTGTTTTTAATAGGGTGAAGGATGGGTGATTAATAATTAAATATCCTGGCTGTAACAAACTGGCAACTGCAGGTTCAGGGAACCTGTGGCTGTTTAGACAGAAAACTCTCCCTGGATATGGAGAGGCAATTGTTTTTGAATAAAGGGAATATGTTATTATAGCATAACACACACATCTATACTAAAAATGCAATACGTGCACAGCAATCAAAGTTTAATTTATATTTTTTGTGTTATTTCATGTATTAAAAAAGGAGATGATTTGTCCCCTTCCTCCACCCCCAGATGAGAACAGGAATTGAATCCCGATGGGTGCTGCTTGCATAGGAGCACCATGAAACCAGCTGGATCGAATTCTCCCCCAAACCAGCTGCTAAGCAGAAGTTTCTGAAGGGAACATGGTCATGAAATAGACCCTGGCAGTCTTTCCACCCACCACTCAAACCCTGAAAATTCCGGATCACACTGCGTATCTCTCTCTCTTTTTTTTAAAATGATATTTATTAAGAATTTTAAAATTACAGGAAAAACAAAAAAGAAAGAGAAAGAGAAAAAACAAAAGAAAAACAAACCACAATCAGACAATACAAATTGATAAAAATCAAAATCAAAAATTAACAACAAAACACGTAACGGAGCACAATCAAAAAGCAAAAATAAACCACAGAAATTTAAAAACAAATCCAATATTCTCAAATCCTTAACTGTCATTACCTTCTTTCATTGACCTCCTCACTCCTCCCTTTTTTGTATCCTAGTTGTTAATTATCACAGCAAATCCTTTCCATTTTTCATAATATTCTATCATTACATTACCTTAGTCTATTTTAACCTTATCTTACTATAAAAAACCCTAAAACTTAAAACTTACATCTTATTTATACCAATTTCTCATAACCATAACATATTCTTACATAATTCTTTTAACATTTTTGCTAAAGCCAAATAATTTCGTTCCAACATTTTTCTAACATTCATCAATTTTATAAAGCAATCCTAATTAAAAAAAATTTCAAATTTTCTTCCAATCTTCATCCAGCGTCTCTTCCTCCTGGTCCTGGGTTTTGTCAGTCCTTTCTATCCCATCAATCTGGCGCATTAACCTGGTAATCTTATGTCCGAGGCCCTTAAGTATCTTCCATGTCCCTTCCGCGGCTCTTCTTCATATTTATACCTGTACTTTACTTTGTCTCCTGCTCCTTTCACTCGTGGGAACTCCAGCTTGACAATGTTTTTGACCCTTCTCGACAAATCAGCCCCTTTTCCATAGTCCACACTAAACTCCATGTGGTATTTAAAAACATGTTTCAAAGTCCCTCCAGAATTAAGAGCCCCCACAACCCTAAACATCTCGCGGCCCATTGCCAGACTTGGAAAGTCAAAACATCCCTGCATAGGGGGGGTCTATCCAACCCCCTATTTCCAAACCAAACCAAACTCTATCCCTCCAAATCTGGCTTTTTCCAAGTTCATTTATCAAATCCAACAACTCATGTTCCTGCTGGGCCACAACTCCCTCCATCTCTGGCACCCGAGGTTCAGCAACATCTTCTTCCCTCATCTGATCTGTCAGAGCACACTCCTGATTTGATTCCTGGGTGGGCTCTATATAGTTACCCACTACCTGTCCAAAATTTCCAATCGCAACAGTCATCAAGTCCGTCTTCTCATGTAGCTGTTCCAATAGGGCACTTGTTTTACAGAAGGCATGCACCAGAGCTTTTGAATACATTGTTCTGCAAGGTCAGAGTTCTGTTCCCACGATCGTAATCTGTTGCAGCTGCAGAGCTCCCCGATTCAAATTTAGTAACAGTTTCACAGGCTCCCTCTGGGGGAAGAACTTCTATTTGTTCTTTTCTTTTAAAGGCAGATCTAACAACAAAGTTTCCTTTTTCAGATATTTTGTCAATATTTGTTCCTTTAAAATGCGAAGGAGAACAATGGAATCACTATGTTTCTCTTCTTTTAACTATCTGTCAAAGACGTTTGTCTATGGTCAATGAGCTTCCCAAAGAACGTCAGTCCTGACACCCGGCTCCCAGGTACAAAACGGTGGAAAATTACTTTTCTTTACACTCTCTTCTGCAGGTTTAAACAGTCCGGAAAAAATCCCCCCTCTTCTCCTGCTCCCGAAGGGGGTTCAACAATTTTAAATGATTAAAGTTAATCCTTTACAAACGATTTTCTGAACTCTAGTTTGCCATGTCTTTGCTTTAATCTATCTACAAGAAACGGAAGGCTGACTTCCTGTTTAGACCTTCCCGTTTCAGTGCCAAATTGAGAAGAATTTCTTAGTCCAATTTTCCTTTCTACTCGCAGGTCGTTATTTAAAGTCCAATTGTCCAAAATTAAGTGACTCACGGGTAATTGTTTTAAAAGCCAAATTGTCCCAGGAAAAAGGCAGCGCTCTCCGGCAACGGCTGTGCAGCTTCGCTCCACGGAAGAAGCAGTTGACTCTCAGCACCGCACCACTGGCCCCTCTTCGCTCCGGAGCCCATAACGGGGTTCATTTATGAGTTGGGGGGGCGCGAAAGGTGCCCGCCGAGTCCCATGGTCACAGGCTTCATCCGCCTGTGATTTTTGAAAGGGTCCCCGCTTCGCCGTAGCGGGAAGACCCGTTTTCCGCGGAGCTAGTCCCTCCGGATCAGAGGGAGTCCGCCATTACCGATGGCGCCACCCCGGAAGTCCACACTGCGTATCTCACCCCATAATGGGACAATCTGTGCCTGTCTTTCCTCGACTTGGCTCAAGCAAAGTCTATTGTTCCAAAGTGTGCAATATAAAGAATGACTTCCTTCTCCTTCTTCTTCAAAGCATATATGGTTGGGTTTTGCAAGGGGCTGACACAGATACAGAAGACAGAAATCACTTTATCGATCATGAACTGGGCTGATGGAGGCAGGTAAATAAACAAACAGGGCCCAAATATATGGTGACCACAATGAGGTGAGAGGTGCATGTGGAGGCAGCCTTGGTGGTTTCTTCAGTGGGACCCTGGGAGCAGATTGTGTAGAGAATGAATCCATATGAGATGAGCAGGCCAATAAAAGAAACTAGTGACAAAATTCCACTGTTGGTGACCATCATGACTTCCAAGGGATTTGTGTCCATGCAAGCCAACTTGATGACCATGGAGAGGTCCCAGAAGAAGCTGTCCACTTGATTTTGCCCACAGAAAGGCACATTAATGATGAAACGCAATTGCACAGTGCCATGGAGGAGCCCACCAGCCTAGGAGGCAAGGAGAAGTGCCATGCAATGACGCCGGCTCATGAAGCATAACAGAGGAGATGGGAAACGGCCACATACCGGTCAATTGCCAAGGCTACCAGCAGGAGCATCTCACTGCCTACAAACACACGGAGAAAGAGGATTTGTGCCATGCAGCTCTGGAAGGAGATGATCTGATGTTGGGCAAGGAAATCCAAGAGAGATCTTGGGATGGCAAAGGAGGATAGGCAGAGGTCCAGGAAAGCCAAGTGACCTAGCAAAAAGAACATGGGTGAATCTGAAAGACATCCTGGAAAATGGCTGAGAAAATGAGAGCGTTGCTGATAGAAGACTCCAAAATTAGCATGGTGTGGTCAGCATCTTGGAATTTGGCTGAGTGGACCTGGATTCACACCAGCCATGTGGTATGTGTGCAATGGCCACTCTTGGCTGTTCTGGGGGATTACAGTTGTGTCCCCTTCCTCTCAGCCTCCTTCCGCAATGGCCTAGGCACACACGCTTGCCCACACCCCCATGGGCAAATGCCTCTGTAACTCTGGAGAGGACCCCACAGTTCATCCAGATGCAGCTGAGGGTGGATAAGATTCCCAAAGTTGCTGAGCCTGACTTTCCAGGTTTTTGGTGAATTTTAATTCTGCATCCAAATGCATTCAGTGATGCTGATGTCTCTGGCTTCTTCAGATGCTGATGGATTCCAAAACCCACCAACCCCAGTCAGTATGGAAAATGGTCAGCAATGATGAGGGCTGTAGTCTAGCAATATCTGGAGGGCTATAGGCTTCCCATCCCTGCACTAGGGGGACGGAAAGCAGATAGCAAGATAAGAAATAATATGTTTTACAGTGTTTTTATATCTGCTGTAAGCCACCCAAAGTGGCTGGGGAAACCCAGCCAGATGGGTGGGTTATAAATAATAAAATTTTTACTATCATTATCATCATTATTTGCCCTACTTCTGTCCATTCCTGTCACCACTTGAATACCTGGACCTTCTGCAAGGGGGGCATAATCTTATAGACACTCATTAACAAGCATAGTTCGCTTGCTCTATAACAGTACAGATGTCTACTCAGAAATAAGTGTTTTAAGATTTAATGGGCCTTGCTCCCAGAAAAGTGAGCACAAGCTGGCAATGTAGGCTCTGGTTTATGGTTGAAATTTAGGGAAAGCTGTGGCTTTGTGCCCTTAAGAGCTGTATAACAGGAGGTATAATTCAGAGGTTAAGCCTGGATTCTAGAAAGCTGAGGTCCATTATGGGAATACAGATGCAATCTGAAGTCTCTTTGTCCTATTTAATTCTACTTTCAATCTGATTAAGCTCTGGTTTACTTCTATTCTCCATTCATCATGGTTAGATCTAATCAATTTTATCTGCTCATCAAACATTTGCTGAAGGATGCCAACAGTCAGTGGAAAGTCCAAAAATATACTTTCCACAAATACAATACATATTTGCACACGAACGCTCATACCAAGAACTAACTTAGTTGGTCTTAAAGGTGCTACTGGAAGGATTTTTTTTATTTTGACTATGGCAGACCAACACGGCTACCTATCTGTAACTGAATACATATTTGTGTTAAGAATATAGTGTTCTGATCCATCACTTGTGTTGGTGAAAATAAAACGTTTCAGTTGTGGCTTTATCGAATGCTTTGCCCAGTGAACTGTGCATGGTTCTTTGTTGCCATCTTTTCCAAGCACCAGGGCAGAAATCATTCACATTTTCTTATCTAGTTCTCTGAATTTCACCAAGGAGACCTGATTCAGACAAAATCTTGGGGGGAGGGAACCCAATTCAATGGGGGGTATGTTATTTCACAGTACATAGATAATCTATGGAACTCACTGCCATAGGAAGGAATGGTGGAGACACTGCATTTGCTTTTGGATACGGCTTGAAGAAGAAGAAGAGGAAGAGTTTGGATTTGATATCCCGCCTTTCACTCCCCTTCAGGAGTCTCAAAGCGGCTAACATTCTCGTTTCCCTTCCTCCCCCACAACAAACACTCTGTGAGGTGAGTGGGGCTGAGAGACTTCAAAGAAGTGTGACTGGCCCTAGGTCACCTAGCAGCTGCATGTGGAGGAGCGGAGACACGAACCCGGTTCCCCAGATTACATGACTACCGCTCTTAACCACTACACCACACTGGCTCTCTCTTGAAGGTTTAATCTCACTGTAAACAAGTGGTACAGTTACAATAAAGTATTTCTATTTCCCACAGCAATCTGGTTGGTCAGTGTGAGTACAGGCTACCATACAAGATGGGCCATTGGCCTGACTCAAGAGAATCATCTTACATTTCTACGATCTTTTTTTTTTTTTTAAAAAAATGATATTTATTAAGAATTTTAAAATTAGAGAAAAAACAAAGAGAAAAAGAAGGAAAAACCAAAGGAAAAACAAACAGCAATCAAACAATAAAAATCGATAGAAATCAAAATCAAAAAACAAAAACAAAACACATAACACATCAAAATCAAAAAGCAAAAATAAACCACAAAAATTTAAAAACAGATCCAATATTCCCAAATCCTTAACTGTCATTACCTTATTTCATCGACCTCCTCACCCCTCCCTTTTTTGTATTCTAGTTGTTAATTATCACAGCAAATCCTTTCCATTTTTCATAATATTCTGTCATTAAAATACCTTAATCTATTTTAACCTTATCTTACTATAAAAGACCCTAAAACTTAAAACTTAGATCTTATTTATACCAATTTCTCATAACCATAGCATATTCTTACATAGTTCTTTTTAACCTTTCTGCTAAAGCCAAATAGTTTCGTTCCAACATTTTTCTAATACTCATTAATTTTAGAAAACAATCCCAAATAAAAATTTTAAAACTTTCTTCCAATCTTCATCCAATGTCTGTTCCTCCTGGTCTCGGGTTTTGTCAGTCCTTTCTATCCCATCCATCTAGTTCATTAACCTGGTAATCTGATGTCCGAGGCCCTTAAGTCTCTTCCATGTCCCATCCGCAGATCTTCTTCATATTTATACCTGTACTTTACTTTGTCTCCTGCTCCTTTCACTCGTGGAAACTCCAACTTGACAGTATTTTTGTCCCTTCTCGACAGATCATCCCCTTTTCCATAGTCCACACTGAACTCCATGTGGTATTTAAAAGCATGTTTCAAGGTCCCTCCAGAGTTGAGGACCCCCACAACTCCAAACTCCTCACGGCCCATTGCCAGACTTGAAAAGTCAAAACATCCCTGCATAGGGGGGTCTACCCAGCCCCCCATCTCCAAGCCAAACAAAACTCTATCCCTCCAAATCTGGCTTTTTCTAAGTTCATTTGTCAGATCCAACAACTCATGTTCCTGCTGGGCCACAGCTCCCTCCATCTCTGCCACCCGAGGTCCAGCAACAACCTCCTCCCTCATCTGAACTGTCAGAGCACACTCCTGAGTTGATTCCTGGGTGGGTTCTATATAGATACCCACTACCTGTCCAAAATTTCTGATCGCAACAGTCATCAAATCCGTCTTCTCATGTAACTGTTCCAATAAAGCACTTGTCTTGCAGAAAGCACGAACCAGAGCCTCTGAGTACATTGTTATGCAAGGTCAGAAGTCTGTTCCCACGATCTTAATCTATTGCAGCTGCGAAGCTCCCCAGTTCAAATTTAATAACAGTTTCACAAGCTCCCTCTAGGGGAAGAACTTCTATTTGTATCCATCTCTCTCTCTCTCTCTTTTTTTTAAAAAGCAGATCTAACAACAAAGTTTCCTTTTTCAGATATTTTGTCAATATTTGTTCCTTTAAAATGCGAAGGAGAACAATGGAATCACTATGTTTCTCTTCTTTTAACTGTCTGTCAAAAACATTTGTCTATAGTCAATGAACTTCCCAAAAACGTCTGTCCTGACACTCCGCTCCCAGGTTCAAGACGGTGGAAAATTACTTTTCTTTACACTCTCTTCTGCAGGTTTAAACAATCCGGAAAAAATCCCCCCTCTTCTCCTGCTTCTGAAGGGGGTTCAGTAATTTTAGATTATGAAAGTTGATCCTTTACAAACGATTTTCTGAACTCTAGTTTGCCATGTCTTTGCTTTAATCTATCTACAAGAAATGGAAGGCTGACTTCCTGTTTAGACCTTCCCGCTTCAGTGCCAAATTAAGAGGAATTTCTTAATCCAATTTTCCGTTCTACTCACAGGTTGTTGTTTCAGGTCCAATTGTCCAAACTTAATCTACTCATGGGTAGTTGTTTTTGTAGCCAAATTGTCCCAGGAAAAAGGTAGCGCTCTCCGGCAACGGCTGTGCGGCTTCGCTCCACGGAAGCAGCAGTTGACTCTCAGCACCGCGCCACATGCCCCTCTTCGCTCCGGAGCCCGAAATTGGGTTCCTTTACGAATTGGGGGGGGGGTGCGAAAGGTGCCCGCCGAGTCCCATGGTCGCAGGCTTCATCTGCCTGTGATTTTTTAAAGTGTCCCCACTTCGCTGTAGCGGAACAGACCCGTTTTCCATAGAGCCAGTCCCTCCGGATCAGAGGGAATCCGCCATTACCAATGGCGCCACCCCGGAAGTACATTTCTACGATCTTGAGTATGGATAGGTTGATGATGAAATCTGATGGTGAGCAGTAGAGAACAATAGACCATAAATGAATACTCAAATATTCCATGGCTGCAATAGTACAGTTTCACATTATGCTGAAAGCTGTGAGAATTAAGGCTAGATACAGATTTGCTTACATTTATATTTTGACAAGAATTGCTCTGTTACCTTGTCAACACATGCTACAAGAGAATAATGTTTTTCCCAGTAGTGATATATGGAAGTGAGAGCTGGACCATAAAGAAGGCTGATCGCCAAAGAGTTAATGCTTTTGAATTATGGTGCTGGAGGAGACTGTTGAGAGTCCCATGGACTGCAAGCACATCAAACGTATCCATTCTTCAGGAAATCAGCCCTGTGTGCTCACTGGAAGGACATATTGTGAAGCTGAGGCTCCAATACTTTGGCCACCTCATGAGAAGAGAAGACTCCCTGGAAAAGACCCTGATGTTGGGAAAGATTGAGGGCACAAGGAGAAGGGGACGACAGAGGACAAGATGGTTGGACGGTGTTCTCGAAGCTACAAACATGAGTCTGACCAAACTGCGGGAGGCAGTGGAAGACAGAAGTGCCTGGCGTGCTCTGGTCCATGGGTCACGAAGAGTCGGACACGACTAAACAACAACAAATGTATGATTGTTTTCCTCAAAGCAAATAAGTCAATTTTACAAAGGAAATTTCAACTATGGGAATTTGGAGTCTAGAAAGAATTGTTAAGGGGAGCAGCTGAACTTATATTTCCAACTATTCTACTGTAAACACAGAGAAAAACACAAAATACAGCAGATGACAGGTTCCTCATTTCTTTAATTTTTCTTCCTTATTAGCTGTTCCCTATTGTTCAGCTCAGGCCTCAGAATGACAATGTAACATTTGGGGAAGAAGATGCAACCCAGCAACCCACCACCAGAGGCTAAGATGGAGAAGATCTCCACAGCTACCATATATTTTCCCTTGGTGCTCAGGTAGGAAGGAATAAAGGACAGCCAAACACTGCAGAAGACCAACATGCTAAAAGTGATAAACTTGGCTTCGTTGAAACTGTCTGGTAACTTCCTGGCAAGGAAAGCCACAGCAAAACTTACAGTGGCCAGGCAGCTCATGTAGATGAGGACACAGTAAAACATGGCCACAGACCCTTCATTACATTCTAGTATCATTTGTTCTGTCATTGAATGCATGTCCACATCTGGGTATGGGGGAGAGGTTGCCAGCCACACAGTGCATATGCCTGCTTGGACTATGGAGCAGGAAAGGAGAATGGAGTGGCCTAGTCCTTTCCCCACCCATTTCCTCATCCTGGATTCTGGTTTTGTAGCCATGAAGGCCAAAACCACTGTGAAGGTTTTTGCCAGGACACAAGAAACAGCAGTTGAGAAGATGATGCCAAAAGCTGTTTGTCGGAGGAGACACGTCACCTTCTCAGGTCGGCCAATGAAGAGCAATGCAGAAAGGAAGCAGAGCAGGAGAGAGATGAGCAGAGCGTAGGTGAGGTTTCGGTTGTTTGCAATGACAATGGGTGTGTCATGGTGTTTCATAAATATACCTAGTACCAGAGCTGTGATCAAGGAAAGGAAAAAAGAGAAAGAGGCCAAACTGATGCCCAAGGGTTCTTCATAAGACAAGAAGCTTATGTCCTTGGGTAGACATGCATCCCGGTTCTTGCTTGGATAGTCTTTGTCTGGGCATTTATGACAGTCATTCATATCTGGTGGAAAAAGAATATATTAGGTCATATATTTTAGCTTCCTGAAATGTTGACTTTCTGTCTGAGAAGAAAAGAGCTCTGTTTAAATCAAAGCACATGTTTAGTACTGCCTGATGCTCTGTAATGTGGTGTTGTTGCAATCTAAGCTTTCTCTATGTCATGGATATGCCAATAAACCACATGAGACCGTGAGGGGAAAAGTACAGTGGTACCTCAGGTTACATGCGCTTCAGGTTACATGCGCTTCAAGTTACAGACTCTGCTAACCCAGAAATAGTGCTTCAGGTTATGTACCATATTTTGCGCCCCATAGGACGCACCGGCCCATAGGACGCACCTAGTTTTTTTGGGGGGAAATAAAGGGAAAAAAATTATTTCCCCCCCAGGTGCAGGGCTGGAAGAACCAGGTCGGGGAACAGCGGGAAGGCGCGCTCCGCCTACCCGCTGTCCCCCGAGCTTGTGGGGCTGGCGATAAGGAGAAGTGCGCTGAGCCCGGGACAGCAGGCAGCTCTGCGCGGCCATCGGGAGCCGGGCAGGACTTCACAACTTTGTAAGGTTTGGCGGTGAGGCATTGGCTCATTGATTTGTGGAGAAGGGGAGGTCAGCCATCTCCTGCCCCTCCATTGACCAAGGGTATTCTGTTAAAGGAATCCAGGGCCTGGATCCTGTCTGAAGTCCACTTGAGGGGCCATGGCAGGCCTCTGGGGACACCGAGGAGAGATGCAGGTGGGTTCCCCTGATGTGGCTTCCTCTTTGGGTGGTTTACCCTTACTGACTTCCTGCAAAGGGGTCTGATATAGCCCTTTGCCAATGCCTCAGCCAATACCACTCACATTTCTGTAATCAATAAAGTTGTGGCCCAAAATTTTGCCCAATAGCCTTAAACCAAGATTCTGTTTCAGTGTGAATTTTATTCTAACAAGAAGCTGGTTTGTGGGTCTTGCCAAAGAAGAAGAAGAAGACGAAGACGAAGACGAAGACGAAGAAGAAGAAGAAGAAGAAGAAGAAGAAGAAGAAGAAGTGCTTTGAACCACATACCATCGAACTACTCTGAATGCATGGTCATTCTCATTTGATTAGCATATTTAAACTATCTGAAAGGCAATGATCAGAAAGAGGCAGGATCACACACACAGTAGATTATCTCTTTTGAAAAGTAAACTCAGCCGTCCTTACGACACCTTTCAGTTATTAGTGCTGAGTCTGGATCTATTTAATCTATTTATTCCTCCTACCTTCCTGGATTGCAATCTTCCCCTCTGCACATGGGATGCAATCGTAGCAGCAAGGGGGCTGTCCCTCCTTCACTTTCTTGCTGGATCCTGGAAGACATCTCTCAGTACAGACAGAAAGAGGCCGAGTCTATTCCGTAAATGAAAGAGCAGAAGGGTCAGCAAGAGAACAATGAGTCTGGAAATCTTCATGTTCCTGGGCCCCTCTCTATGTTACGAAGCTGACTCAGCATTTCAGCGATATGTGGAATGGCAATTTTTTTTAGTAATTGTAATGTTTGGAGTAATTTGATATCCCCTCTATTGTTCTGGGAATAAGGCATTATTGAGGAATGCAATCTTGGTGAATGCCAAAACAACAAAAATTCTGGACATTTACATGAAGCTATCCAAGAGCTATGGCACCCTTATTTTAATATATATTTCTCTTTTTACTTAAGATTCAGGTTGCAGTCTTCCAGAGGAAAGGAAAACCCATTTAGTTACTCCAACTAATCACTTGTGAGCACTCTCTGATGTCAGATTGCTTCAAGGTCAAACAGATCATCCACTTCATAGTTTCCTGGTCTTTCACCACGTACAACCTCTTGTGCAGGCGAAATATATGCAGAGGCCCTGATTGGCTGGGAAAAAACCCTGCACTCCTGTCTAGAGGCCTTTTCATAGAAAAACTGGTATTTGACCTAGATCAAAGTACCCATATTCACATGAATGCTCTCTGTGTTCTGTTTGTATCATCCTTAATAAAATATTTTCCTTTACTCATTTTGTGGCTTCTAGCAGCAAGCTTTTGGCTCTTAATCTGGTACTTGGATGCATCGGTCATGTTCTACATAGTAACCTGCAGTTTAAAAGACAGTGAGTAGACATGCAGGTGAATGATCATTGCTTATGCAAGATTGAATCTCTTTGGAATTATCTAACAATTCGGCCCTACCTCATTAAACCAACTGTGCCATGTTATGGCATCTTCATCAAGGATGAATGATTGGTCTGGAGGAGCCTGTGGATCTATCCTCCCAACTCTCACTCTGTGCAAACTTTGGTTGGAGAATATAATCCAATTGACAATATCCAAGCTATATGCGGCCTCTCCATTCTGGTTGATGAAGACCACATCTCCTGCTGTATTGTTAAATGAGATGCTTCTCAGAAAGTGATGGAGCTAGATTGAAAGCAGAAAAGGCAATTGTTTAGAAATGGCTGCAGTTCTAATACAGAACTGAGGTATCTTTTTCATGTGGCAGGACCTACATCAATTGGTGTGTGGGGATTAAGTCACTTGTGAGTGTAGTCAGGTTCAAGCATGGAGAGACCACCAATTCATTCTATTCTTTCTTTCTTTCTTTCTTTCTTTCTTTCTTTCTTTCTTTCTTTCTTTCTTTCTTTCTCTCTCTCTCTCTCTCTCTCTCTCTCTCTCTCTCTCTCTCTCTGACTCTCTACAGTCTTTCTTTCTCTCCCCCCCCCCATTTTCCTCTCTCTCCCTTCATCTCAAGAGACACCACAATTGTTTGTGACCACCTGCTCTGAGGCAGCATTTGGGGTATATGGGATAGAGAAAATGCTGAGCATCCCTCTCGGCCATGACTACTGCTTGTTATCTGTGAACACAGTGGCATCTCAGTGATTTCCAAACTTCTGTCATAGAAAACCTTTTTTTCTCTGAGAGGAATGAGCAAACTGACAACATTTTGAAAACCCATACTTTATCAGAGAATAACAGGACTCCTCCAGTGGAGGATGTTCAGCCTATTACCTGCCAAAACTGTTGATTCTGATTCTTCCCACTTCCTCTGTATGCCATTCCTCTGTGCCTGAGTCTGGATGTGAACATGGCATGTAAAGCATGGGCCAAGGCGTAGACAGCATTGTGGATACTGTAACTGTGGCCTGTCATGCTCATTTCAAAAAATGATCCAGGAAGGCTCTCCAGCTTCTCTTCTCCGGTGCAAATATTCCCCTCCACCTTGTCTGCAGTCATATCTGGGAATACACACTCAAAGGCCTGTTGCCAGAAGTCCCTGATAAAACCATCCCCATCTGTGCTGGAAGGGTTTCTGTGCACAACATACTGATGAAATCCTGGTGGGTTTCTAAAGTGAATTTCAAAGGCTATAGCACCATTGAATACTCTTGAATCCCAGTTCCTTTGAAAGACAAATGAAGCAAACTCAATCTGGGCAGTTGTTATCCATACTTTACTTTTTATATTGTTTATCATGTCATCCTGTTCTGATAGGTATGGAAGCCATCTAAAAGTTGCCATGGAATAAGATTCTCCATTTGCCACCATAACATTAGCTTTGCTGCTAAGAATTTTACGGTTTATAATTGCCCCCTGTTGTAGCATGCCATTAATTTCAGAAATAAAACTAAAATCAGGGATTCTTTCTAGGAATGCAAAACACACACCACTCTTGGTAAACATTGGGAAAATGGTTTGCACAAATCTCTCTCCATTTTCATTGTCCATTGCAATGACTCCAATCCACGTCCACCTGAAATGCAGAAGCAAAGAGAGAATTCCCTCATACTGAAGGGCTTCTGAGGCTGCCATCTGGTAGAAGGGAAGCCCTGGGCTTTTATCATTCATCACCGGAGCAGAGCCATAAATGAGCTAAAAAGTAAATAGAAGAATAGAAGAGACAAAGTAGATACCTTTCACAGTATTCATATACATTATGTGCTGACCCCTGTTAGTCAAATATGCCCTTTGCCAACGTTTCAGAGTTTGTTTGCCTCTCTCTCAGTTTTACAAAAGACACACATGCAGATGGGCTGAAACCTGGGATCATCTCCCTTTTCTCATTTTTAAACCTTTCACTTGATGACCTTTCACAGGGGACTGTGTCTGTTTTAGTTTTAGTTTTGGAAATTTTGTTAACACTTTGATGACTGGAGCAGGGCATTGTGTCTATTTTACTTATAAAACCAAACATTTTTTGAGACGTTGCAAAATTTGGCAAGGTCTTGTATAATGGATAAAACTGAATGGGGAACATACCATGCCCCAAGCAGCAGATTACCTAGACATTATCTGGCTTTGTCAGAATTGCAACTTGGGTTAGATGCACATTTCTTCTCTGGAGCTTCATCTTTCTTCTTCATGATGCACATGCCCTATCACACAGCAAAACTGTGCTGATTCTTCTCAGACTTTATTTATGAACATTTATTTCACTAGTGAATCATCTGCTAACTACTCTTACATACCATGCCCCAAACAGCAGATCACCTAGACATTATCTGGCTATGTAAAAATTGCAAGCAATTTCCCGTTTCCAACAGCAACTCAATTTGGATACCCTCCTCACTAAGCAGAAATTGCTACATAACTAAAAACCGCTGGTGAGGTAGAAGCCCACTCTCCCATCAGAGGCTTTGGGATTTCAGTGGTGTAGATGTGTGTGTCAGACAGGGGGAGTGACATATATTTTTTCTGGTATTACAACCTTTCCCCTTATTCAGGTTTCTTTCTTTCTTTCTTTCTTTCTTTCTTTCTTTCTTTCTTTCTTTCTTTCATCTATTATAATTATGTACCGCCTTTATGTTCCAAGGATCTCAAGGTGGTGTACATGGTTCTTCTTCCAATTTCATCTTTCTGGTATTGCAACCTTTCCCCTTATTCAGGTTCCTTCCTTCCTTCCTTCCTTCCTCCCTCCCTTCCTTCCTTCCTTCCTTCCATTATAATTATGTACCGCCTTTATTTTCCAAGGATCTCAAGGTGGTTTTAATGGTTCTCCTTCCAATTTCAGCTTCACCCTGAACTGCTGATACACCCTGAACTGATGCCAAGGAACCTGCCTCTTTCTCTATGCAAGCTAATAGAGGTATTGTACATAGGTGTCCTACCTGCGGAATCTTAAAGATATCCAAAACAGTAGCCACATAAAAGGAGATTTCAGAATCCAGTCCCCCAATGACCCCTGCCAGATAACTTTCAACATCACATATATAATTAGGGACAAATTTCTTCACCATGGATAAAAGTAGCAGCGTGGCAAGGTATGTGCTCCTTGCATTGGAATAGCTGTCATATAAGCGAAAGCCCAAGGTGATGTTGGGTAGGATGTGAGGGTCTTCATTGATCTCCTTGACTGCAAATGCCAAGGTCACGATGTGCTGGTAACCCTTAGGCACCACCCTTGAATGAGAGTTGCAAACTGTTTTAGTAGGAATATCAACAGTTATTTCCTTTTCAATATCAACACAGCAGTTAATCATACTGAGTTCAGTGGGGTTAACTCTCAGTCTGCTCTACTGTTGAACAGCTCTTATGAATAGAAAATTATTTTTGATGTTTAGTTCAAATCTGCTATCTTGTAACTTGAATACCCTGATTTGGAGCAAGAGAAAACAAGCGTGTTCCATCTAAACTAGCCAAGAATACTTGGCTAGTTTAGATGTATTCAAGTCTCCAGGGCCAGATGAACTGCATCCAAGAGTATTAAAAGAACTGGCAGATGTGATCTCAGAACCACTGGCAGTCATCTTTGAGAATTCCTGGAGAACAGGCGAAGTCCCGGCAGACTGGAGGAGGGCAAATGTTGTCCCTAATTTCAAAAAGGGGAAAAGAGAGGACCCAAATAATTACCACCCAGTCAGTCTGACATCAATACCAGGGAAGATTCTGGAGCAGATCATTAAGCAAACAGTCTGTGAGCACCTAGAAAGGAATGCTGTGATCACCAATAGTCAGCATGGATTTCTGAAAAATAAGTCATGTCAGACTAACCTGATCTCGTTTTTTGACAGAATTACAAGCCTGGTAGATGAAGGGAACGCAGTGGATGTAGCCTACCTTGATTTCAGCAAGGCATTTGACAAGGTGCCTCATGATATTCTTGTAAAGAAGCTGGTAAAATGCGGTCTTGACTATGCTACCACTCAGTGGATTTGTAACTGGCTGACTGACCGAACCCAAAGGGTGCTCATCAATGGTTCCTCTTCATCCTGGAGAAGAGTGACTAGTGGGGTGCCACAGGGTTCTGTCTTGGGCCCGGTCTTATTCAACATCTTTATCAACGACTTGGATGATGGACTCAAGGGCATCCTGATCAAATTTGCAGATGACACCAAATTGGGAGGGGTGGCTAACACCCCAGAGGACAGGATCACACTTCAAAACGACCTTGACAGATTAGAGAACTGGGCCAAAACAAACAAGATGAATTTTAACAGGGAGAAATGTAAAGTATTGCACTTGGGCAAAAAAAATGAGAGGCACAAATACAAGATGGGTGACACCTGGCTTGAGAGCAGTACATGTGAAAAGGATCTAGGAGTCTTGGTTGACCACAAACTTGACATGAGCCAACAGTGTGACGCGGCAGCTAAAAAAGCCAATGCAATTCTGGGCTGCATCAATAGGAGTATAGCATCTAGATCAAGGGAAGTAATAGTGCCACTGTATTCTGCTCTGGTCAGACCTCACCTGGAGTACTGTGTCCAGTTCTGGGCACCACAGTTCAAGAAGGACACTGACAAACTGGAACGGGTCCAGAGGAGGGCAACCAAAATGGTCAAAGGCCTGGAAACGATGCCTTATGAGGAACGGCTAAGAGAGCTGGGCATGTTTAGCCTGGAGAAGAGGAGGTTAAGGGGTGATATGATAGCCATGTTCAAATATATAAAAGGATGTCACATAGAGGAGGGAGAAAGGTTGTTTTCTGCTGCTCCAGAGAAGCGGACACGGAGCAATGGATCCAAACTACAAGAAAGAAGATTCCACCTAAACATTAGGAAGAACTTCCTGACAGTAAGAGCTGTTCGACAGTGGAATTTGCTGCCAAGGAGTGTGGTGGAGTCTCCTTCTTTGGAGGTCTTTAAGCAGAGGCTTGACAACCGTATGTCAGGAGTGCTCTGATGGTGTTTCCTGCTTGGCAGGGGGTTGGACTCGATGGCCCTTGTGGTCTCTTCCAACTCTATGATTCTATGATTCTATGATCTACCTGGTGACAGCCCTTGAGATATTTGAAAATGGCTATCATATTTCCCCTCAGTCTCATCATAACTAACATACCAAACTCCCTCAACCGCTCCTCATAAGGCTTGGTTTCCAGATCATCTTTGTTGCCCTCCCCTGTACATGTTCCAATTTGCCAATATCCCTTACACACCTGAAGTCTTTTTCTGACTCTTACAACATCTCTGGTCTTTCTGGTCTCTCCCTGTAATGTCCTCGTTTTCATGAGGCAGTGATGGTCCTTGGAATTCACTGCATTCTATACTTCTTAATAAGTACCTTTCAGTGATGAAACAAACAGTAGCGTAAGATCAAAAAATGAAACCATAAGAACCTTCATTATCAGAACAGGTTTTTAAAAATTCATTCTTAGTAATACTCTAGTTCAGATAAAGTCTATCAATATTGGCTATTCAAAGGGGCTCTCCCAGACACACAAATATACATCCTTTTCAATTCATTTCTATTCATTTCCCTATCCAGAAATTGGAATTTACCCCATATTGTCTTAATTCACAAGAGATTCCTGAATTTTTTTGCCTCACCATAAGTCCCATTCAAATCTAAAGTGGTTTTCCCCAGGTAAATTAGAAGAAGTTTACAACTCTATGTTTGATCATTCCTCTGCTGTAATAAATGAGTGGCTTAGTACTTACACAAGCTCTTCAGGCAGCCCTGGTGGGGGTTCCTCAGAGAATGTTGCTGGAGAGGCGATGAAGCCACCATGGGAAACAATGCCACCAATGAGGAACTCTCCTGGCTGATGAAACGTGTGAAGTGGACTGTGTGGACCTTGGAGTCTGCATTTCTCTAAGTGAGCCTGACATACTTTGTAAGAAAACAGTTCCAACATCAAGACCACTAAAATCACCATTCTCAATTCAAAGGCAACTGTTTGATCTACACAGAAACCACTATTTCTCTGGCAATTGTATAATTAACTTCTCCAAGATGAAAGCTGTCTCATTTGAATGGTACTTTATTTACCTGAAGCGATACAATCTGGGAGTATCCAAGATCCGATTTGAGGCTCCCAGACCCTATTTAAATTATTCTGGTAATTTTAGTATCCCTTGCGTTACTTTTACCAGTGGCCACTGAAAGTCCACAGGGGTTTTTGAGAAGCCACAGCTTTAATTATAGCCCTGTTCATAACCAAGCTGGAATGTAGTTATTTATTCAATGCTTGCGAACCCCTGTGGAATTGAAGAAGAAAATGTGTTTGTCACATATTCAGAACTATTGTGTTTTCCCTTTCAGTGGATAATAAGGGGCCAGTGGTGTGTTGGTGAAGTTAGAAATTCGTAATAGAAGACCTTGTAAACAATGGAGACTCCAAAATGTAGTCCGGTGTTGTCAGCATCTTGAAATTTAACTGAGTAGACCTGGATTCACATCAACCACGTGACATGAGAACAATGGCTGCTCACCACTTTTCCAGGGGGCGAGAGTTGTGTTCCCTCACTCTCAGCCTCCTTCCCCGATAGCCTAGGCACACACATTTGCAGGCCTTTGAAGGGAAATTCTCCTTGGCCGGTGGATCTCAAAAGGGACGGGTCTTTCCAACCCAAAAGGCACTATAAATGGGCCGCTCACTGGTGCCTCTTGGAGGGCAGTGCATTGCTGGCTGTGGCTATTGGCTGCTGTCTTGTCTGGCTTGGCAGTGAGGCTTAAAAAGGCAGTTGCAGGAGGCTCTCACAGCACGGCTGGGTGAAGAGCAACACCCTCCCACCCTTCCTTTTTACTTCCATTCACAATTCACGCCAATTAATTATCATGCTTATAAAATGTATTTTCCTTTTCAGGTCATGATCTAATACAGGTTTTCTCCCAAAGCGTCATTCCGTTTAACCACTTTATTTTACTTCTGCCTGCTGACCTTACTATGGTTGCTTACGGTTGCCATATTTGAAGCTGGGAAGGAATTTGCCTGTAGACAAATTGGCTGGCCTGGAGGTTTTGCCTTCCTAATAGCAAAACGTCAAAACTTTTGGTGGTTAAGCCATTGGGTGTAATCCCAGTCTTCAAGTGTTGGGTGAAGTAGCGCCTCACTAAGTACCGAATGAGTGATGTATTCTGGGTACCCCATTAGCTCTACCTGCACACAAAATTACCTTGAGTCCTGCCCGGTTGGTCACCCCAGGTTGAAGGTGATGGGACTGTGTAAAGCCTTCATATTTGTGCCATTTTCTGCACCCATTACCCATATGACTTCACCAGGTACTGGTGCCTAAAGCTCTGTACAGCCTGGGACCTAGAAACCTGAAAGATTGTCTAATGTTGTTTTAAACTGTTTTTAATAGGGTAAAGGATGGGTGATTAATAATTAAATATCCTGGCTATAACAAACTGGCAACTGCAGGTTCAGGGAACCTGTGGCTGTTTAGACAGAAAACTCTCCCTGGATATGGAGAGGCAATTGTTTTTGAATAAAGGGAATATGTTAATATTATAGCATAACACACACATCTATACTAAAAATGCAATACGTGCACAGCAATCAAAGTTTAATTTATATTTTTTGTGTTATTACATGTATTAAAAAAGGAGATGATTTGTCCCCTTTCTCCGCCCCCAGATGAGAACAGGAATTGAATCCCGATGGGTGCTGCTTGCAGAGGAGCACCATGAAACCAGCTGGATCAAATTCTCCCCCAAACCAGCTGTTAAGCAGTAGTTTCTGAAGGGAACATGGTCATGAAATAGACCCTGACAGTCTTTCCACCCACCACTGAAACCCTGACAATTCCGGATCACAGTGCGTATCTCACCCCATAATGGGATGATCTGTGCCTGTCTTTCTTGAACTTGGCACAAGCAAAGTCTATTGTTCCAAAGTGTGCAATATAAAAAATGACTTCCTTCTCCTTCTTCTTCAAAGCATATATGGTTGGGTTTTGCAAGGGGGTAACACAGATACAGACAACAGAAATCACTTTATCGATCCAAGAGTATTAAAAGAACTGGCAGATGTGATCTCAGAACCACTGGCAGTCATCTTTGAGAATTCCTGGAGAACAGGTGAAGTCCCGGCAGACTGGAGGAGGGCAAATGTTGTCCCTATTTTCAAAAAGGGGAAAAGAGAGGACCCAAATAATTACCACCCAGTCAGTCTGACATCAATACCAGGGAAGATTCTGGAGCAGATCATTAAGCAAACAGTCTGTGAGCACCTAGAAAGGAATGCTGTGATCACCAATAGTCAGCATGGATTTCTGAAAAATAAGTCATGTCAGACTAACCTGATCTCGTTTTTTGACAGAATTACAAGCCTGGTAGATGAAGGGAACGCAGTGGATGTAGCCTACCTTGATTTCAGCAAGGCATTTGACAAGGTGCCCCATGATATTCTTGTAAAGAAGCTGGTAAAATGCGGTCTTGACTATGCTACCACTCAGTGGATTTGTAACTGGCTGACTGACCGAACCCAAAGGGTGCTCATCAATGGTTCCTCTTCATCCTGGAGAAGAGTGACTAGTGGGGTGCCACAGGGTTCTGTCTTGGGCCCGGTCTTATTCAACATCTTTATCAACGACTTGGATGATGGACTCAAGGGCATCCTGATCAAATTTGCAGATGACACCAAACTGGGAGGGGTGGCTAACACCCCAGAGGACAGGATCACACTTCAAAACGACCTTGACAGATTAGAGAACTGGGCCAAAACAAACAAGATGAATTTTAACAGGGAGAAATGTAAAGTATTGCACTTGGGCAAAAAAAATGAGAGGCACAAATACAAGATGGGTGACACCTGGCTTGAGAGCAGTACATGTGAAAAGGATCTAGGAGTCTTGGTTGACCACAAACTTGACATGAGCCAACAGTGTGACGCGGCAGCTAAAAAAGCCAATGCAATTCTGGGCCTCATCAATAGGAGTATAGCATCTAGATCAAGGGAAGTAATGGTGCCACTGTATTCTGCTCTGGTCAGACCTCACTTGGAGTACTGTGTTCAGTTCTGGGCACCACAGTTCAAGAAGGACACTGACAAACTGGAACGGGTCCAGAGGAGGGCAACCAAAATGGTCGAAGGCCTGGAAACGATGCCTTATGAGGAACGGCTAAGGGAGCTGGGCATGTTTAGCCTGGAGAAGAGGAGGTTAAGGGGTGATATGATAGCCATGTTCAAATATATAAAAGGATGTCACATAGAGGAGGGAGAAAGGTTGTTTTCTGCTGCTCCAGAGAAGCGGACACGGAGCAATGGATCCAAACTACAAGAAAGAAGATTCCATCTAAACATTAGGAAGAACTTCCTGACAGTAAGAGCTGTTCGACCGTGGAATTTGCTGCCAAGGAGTGTGGTGGAGTCTCCTTCTTTGGAGGTCTTTAAGCAGAGGCTTGACAACCATATGTCAGGAGTGCTCTGATGGTGTTTCCTGCTTGGCAGGGGGTTGGACTCGATGGCCCTTGTGGTCTCTTCCAGCTCTATGATTCTATGATTCTATGATCATGAACTGGGCTGATGGAGGCAGGTAAATAAACAAACAGGGCCCAAATATATGGTGACCACAATGAGGTGAGAGGTGCATGTGGAGGCAGCCTTGGTGGTTTCTTCAGTGGGACCCTGGGAGCAGATTGTGTAGAGAATGAATCCATATGAGATGAGCAGGCCAATAAAAGAAACTAGTGACAAAATTCCACTGTTGGTGACCATCATGACTTCCAAGGGATTTGTGTCCATGCAAGCCAACTTGATGACCATGGAGAGGTCCCAGAAGAAGCTGTCCACTTGATTTTGCCCACAGAAAGGCACATTAATGATGAAACGCAATTGCACAGTGCCATGGAGGAGCCCACCAGCCTAGGAGGCAAGGAGAAGTGCCATGCAATGACGCCGGCTCATGAAGCATAACAGAAGAGATGGGAAACGGCCACATACCGGTCAATTGCCAAGGCTACCAGCAGGAGCATCTCACTGCCTACAAACACACGGAGAAAGAAGATTTGTGCCATGCAGCTCTGGAAGGAGATGATCTGATGTTGGGCAAGGAAATCCAAGAGAGATCTTGGGATGGCAAAGGAGGATAGGCAGAGGTCCAGGAAAGCCAAGTGACCTAGCAAAAAGAACATGGGTGAATCTGAAAGACAGTGATCCTGGAAAATGGCTGAGAAAATGAGAGCGTTGCTGATAGAAGACTCCAAAATTAGCATGGTGTGGTCAGCATCTTGGAATTTGGCTGAGTGGACCTGGATTCACACCAGCCATGTGGTATGTGTGCAATGACCACTCTTGGCTTTTCTGGTGGATTACAGTTGTGTCCCCTTCCTCTCAGCCTCCTTCCGCAATGGCCTAGGCACACACGCTTGCCCACACACCCATGGGCAAATGCCTCTGTAACTCTGGAGAGGACCCCACAGTTCATCCAGATGCAGCTGAGGGTGGATAAGATTCCCAAAGTTGCTGAGCCTGACTTTCCAGGTTTTTGGTGAATTTTAATTCTGCATCCAAATGCATTCAGTGATGCTGATGTCTCTGGCTTCTTCAGATGCTGATGGATTCCAAAACCCACCAACCCCAGTCAGTATGGAAAATGGTCAGCAATGATGAGGGCTGTAGTCTAGCAATATCTGGAGGGCTATAGGCTTCCCATCCCTGCACTAGGGGGACGGAAAGCAGATAGCAAGATAAGAAATAATATGTTTTACAGTGTTTTTATATCTGCTGTAGGCCACCCAAAGTGGCTGGGGAAACCCAGCCAGATGGGTGGGTTATAAATAATAAAATTTTTACTATCATTATCATCATTATTTGCCCTAATTCTGTCCATTCCTGTCATCACTTGAATACCTGGACCTTTTGCAAGGGGGGGCATAATCTTATAGACACTCATTAACAAACCTAGTTAGCTTGCTCTATAACAGTACAGATGTCTACTCAGAAATAAGTGTTTTAAGATTTAATGGGCCTTGCTCCCAGAAAAGTGAGCACAAGCTGGCAATGTAGGCTCTGGTTTATGGTTGAAATTTAGGGAAAGCTGTGGCTTTGTGCCCTTAAGAGCTGTATAACAGGAGGTATAATTCAGAGGTTAAGCCTGGATTCTAGAAAGCTGAGGTCCGTTATGGGAATACACATGCAACCTGAAGTCTCTTTGTCCTCTTTGATTCTACTTTCAATCTGATTAAGCTCTGGTTTACTTGTATTCTCCATTCATCATGGTTAGGTCTAATCAATTTTATCTGCTAATCAAACGTTGGCTGAAGGATGCCAACAGTCAGTGGAAAGTCCAAAAATATACTTTCCACAAATACAATACATATTTGTGTTAAGAATATAGTGTTCTGATCCATCACTTGTGTTGGTGAAAATAAAACATTTCAGTTGTGGCTTTGTCAAATGCTTTTCCCAGTGAACTGTGCATGGTTCTTTGTTGCCATCTTTTCCAAGCACCAGGGCAGAAATCATTCACATTTTCTTATCTAGTTCTCTGAATTTCACCAAGGAGACCTGATTCAGACAAAATCTTGGGGGGAGGGAACCCAATTCAATGGGGGGTATGTTATTTCACAGTACATAGATAATCTATGGAACTCACTGCCATAGGAAGGAATGGTGGAGACACTGCATTTGCTTTTGGATACGACTTGAAGAAGAAGAAGAGGAAGAGTTTGGATTTGATATCCCGCCTTTCACTCCCCTTCAGGAGTCTCAAAGCGGCTAACAATCTCCTTTCCCTTCCTCCCCCACAACAAACACTCTGTGAGGTGAGTGGGGCTGAGAGACTTCAAAGAAGTGTGACTGGCCCAAGGTCACCCAGCAGCTGCATGTGGAGGAGCGGAGACACGAATCCGGTTCCCCAGATTACATGACTACCGCTCTTAACCACTACACCACACTGGCTCTCTCTTGAAGGTTTAATCTCACTGTAAACAAGTGGTACAGTTACAATAAAGTATTTCTATTTCCCACAGCAATCTGGTTGGTCAGTGTGAGTACAGGCTACCATACAAGATGGGCCATTGGCCTGACTCAAGAGAATCATCTTACATTTCTACGATCTTTTTTTTTTTTTTTAAAAAAATGATATTTATTAAGAATTTTAAAATTAGAGAAAAAACAAAGAGAAAAAGAAGGAAAAAACAAAGTAAAAACAAACAGCAATCAAACAATACAAATCGATAAAAATCAAAAACAAAAAACAAAAACAAAACACATAACACATCAAAATCAAAAAGCAAAAATAAACCACAAAAATTTAAAAACAGATCCAATATTCCCAAATCCTTAACTGTCATTACCTTATTTCATCGACCTCCTCACCCCTCCCTTTTTTGTATTCTAGTTGTTAATTATCACAGCAAATCCTTTCCATTTTTCATAATATTCTGTCATTAAATTACCTTAATCTATTTTAACCTTATCTTACTATAAAAGACCCTAAAACTTAAAACTTAAATCTTATTTATACCAATTTCTCATAACCATAGCATATTCTTACCTAGTTCTTTTTAACCTTTCTGCTAAAGCCAAATAGTTTCGTTCCAACATTTTTCTAATACTCATTAATTTTAGAAAACAATCCCAAATAAAAATTTTAAAACTTTCTTCCAATCTTCATCCAACGTCTGTTCCTCCTGGTCTCGGGTTTTGTCAGTCCTTTCTATCCCATCCATCTAGTTCATTAACCTGGTAATCTTATGTCCGAGGCCCTTAAGTCTCTTCCATGTCCCATCCGCAGATCTTCTTCATATTTATACCTGTACTTTACTTTGTCTCCTGCTCCTTTCACTCGTGGAAACTCCAACTTGACAGTATTTTTGTCCCTTCTCGACAGATCATCCCCTTTTCCATAGTCCACACTGAACTCCATGTGGTATTTAAAAGCATGTTTCAAGGTCCCTCCAGAGTTGAGGACCCCCACAACTCCAAACTCCTCACGGCCCATTGCCAGACTTGAAAAGTCAAAACATCCCTGCATAGGGGGGTCTACCCAGCCCCCCATCTCCAAGCCAAACAAAACTCTATCCCTCCAAATCTGGCTTTTTCTAAGTTCATTTGTCAGATCCAACAACTCATGTTCCTGCTGGGCCACAGCTCCCTCCATCTCTGCCACCCGAGGTCCAGCAACAACCTCCTCCCTCATCTGAACTGTCAGAGCACACTCCTGAGTTGATTCCTGGGTGGGTTCTATATAGATACCCACTACCTGTCCAAAATTTCTGATCGCAACAGTCATCAAATCCGTCTTCTCATGTAACTGTTCCAATAAAGCACTTGTCTTGCAGAAAGCACGAACCAGAGCCTCTGAGTACATTGTTATGCAAGGTCAGAAGTCTGTTCCCACGATCTTAATCTATTGCAGCTGCGAAGCTCCCCAGTTCAAATTTAATAACAGTTTCACAAGCTCCCTCTAGGGGAAGAACTTCTATTTGTATCCATCTCTCTCTCTCTCTCTTTTTTTTAAAAAGCAGATCTAACAACAAAGTTTCCTTTTTCAGATATTTTGTCAATATTTGTTCCTTTAAAATGTGAAGGAGAACAATGGAATCACTATGTTTCTCTTCTTTTAACTGTCTGTCAAAAACATTTGTCTATAGTCAATGAACTTCCCAAAAACGTCTGTCCTGACACTCCGCTCCCAGGTTCAAGACGGTGGAAAATTACTTTTCTTTACACTCTCTTCTGCAGGTTTAAACAATCCGGAAAAAATCCCCCCTCTTCTCCTGCTTCTGAAGGGGGTTCAGTAATTTTAGATTATGAAAGTTGATCCTTTACAAACGATTTTCTGAACTCTAGTTTGCCATGTCTTTGCTTTAATCTATCTACAAGAAATGGAAGGCTGACTTCCTGTTTAGACTTCCCACTTCAGTGCCAAATTAAGAGGAATTTCTTAATCCAATTTTCCGTTCTACTCACAGGTTGTTGTTTCAGGTCCAATTGTCCAAACTTAATCTACTCATGGGTAGTTGTTTTTGTAGCCAAATTGTCCCAGGAAAAAGGTAGCGCTCTCTGGCAACGGCTGTGCGGCTTCGCTCCAAGGAAGCAGCAGTTGACTCTCAGCACCGCGCCACTTGCCCCTCTTCGCTCCGGAGCCCGAAATTGGGTTCCTTTACGAATTGGGGGCGCGTGAAAGGTGCCCGCCGAGTCCCATGGTCACAGGCTTCATCTGCCTGTGAATTTTTAAAGGGTCCCCGCTTCGCCGTAGCGGAACAGACCCGTTTTCCATAGAGCCAGTCCCTCCGGATCAGAGGGAATCCGCCATTACCAATGGCGCCACCCCGGAAGTACATTTCTACAATCTTGAGTATGGAAAGGTTGATGATGAAATCTGATGGTGAGCTGTAGAGAACAATAGACCATAAATGAATGATCAAATATTCCATGGCTGCAATAGTACAGTTTCACATTATGCTGAAAGCTGTGAGAATTAAGGCTAGATACAGATTTGCTTACATTTATATTTTGACAAGAATTGCTCTGTTACCTTGTCAACACATGCTACAAGAGAATAATGTTTTTCCCAGTAGTGATATATGGAAGTGAGAGCTGGACCATAAAGAAGGCTGATCGCCAAAGAATTAATGCTTTTGAATTATGGTGCTGGAGGAGACTGTTGAGAGTCCCATGGACTGCAAGCAGATCAAACGTATCCATTCTTCAGGAAATCAGCCCTGCGTGCTCACTGGAAGGACATATTGTGAAGCTGAGGCTCCAATACTTTGGCCACCTCATGAGAAGAGAAGACTCCCTGGAAAAGACCCTGATGTTGGGAAAGATTGAGGGCACAAGGAGAAGGGGACGACAGAGGACAAGATGGTTGGACGGTGTTCTCGAAGCTACAAACATGAGTCTGACCAAACTGCGGGAGGCAGTGGAAGACAGAAGTGCCTGGCGTGCTCTGGTCCATGGGTCACGAAGAGTCGGACACGACTAAACAACAACAAATGTATGATTGTTTTCCTCAAAGCAAATAAGTCAATTTTACAAAGGAAATTTCAACTATGGGAAATTGGAGTCTAGAAAAAATTGTTAAGGGGAGCAGCTGAACTTATATTTCCAACTATTCTACTGTAAACACAGAGAAAAACACAAAATACAGCAGATGACAGGTTTCTCATTTCTTTAATTTTTCTTCCTTATTAGCTGTTCCCTATTGTTGAGCTCAGGCCTCAGAATGACAATGTAACATTTGGGGAAGAAGATGCAACCCAGCAACCCACCACCAGAGGCTAAGATGGAGAAGATCTCCACAGCCACCATATCTTTTCCCTTGGTGCTCAGGTAGGAGGGAATAAAGGACAGCCAAACACTGCAGAAGACCAACATGCTAAAAGTGATAAACTTGGCTTCGTTGAAACTGTCTGGTAACTTCCTGGCAAGGAAAGCCACAGCAAAACTTACAGTGGCCAGGCAGCTCATGTAGATGAGGACACCGTAAAACATGGCCACAGACCCTTCATTACATTCTAGTATCATTTGTTCTGTCATTGAATGCATGTCCACATCTGGGTATGGGGGAGAGGTTGCCAGCCACACAGTGCATATGCCTGCTTGGACTATGGAGCAGGAAAGGAGAATGGAGTGGCCTAGTCCTTTCCCCACCCATTTCCTCATCCTGGATTCTGGTTTTGTAGCCATGAAGGCCAAAACCACCATGAAGGTTTTTGCCAGGACACAAGAAACAGCAGTTGAGAAGATGATACCAAAAGCTGTTTGTCGGAGGAGACACGTCACCTTCTCAGGTCGGCCAATGAAGAGCAATGCAGAAAGGAAGCAGAGCAGGAGAGAGATGAGCAGAGCGTAGGTGAGGTTTCGGTTGTTTGCAATGACAATGGGTGTGTCATGGTGTTTCATAAATATACCTAGTACCAGAGCTGTGATCAAGGAAAGGAAAAAAGAGAAAGAGGCCAAACTGATGCCCAAGGGTTCTTCATAAGACAAGAAGCTTATGTCCTTGGGTAGACATGCATCCCGGTTCTTGCTTGGATAGTCTTTGTCTGGGCATTTATGACAGTCATTCATATCTGGTGGAAAAAGAATATATTAGGTCATATATTTTAGCTTCCTGAAATGTTGACTTTCTGTCTGAGAAGAAAAGAGCTCTGTTTAAATCAAAGCACATGTTTAGTACTGCCTGATGCTCTGTAATGTGGTGTTGTTGCAATCTAAGCTTTCTCTATGTCATGGATATGTCAATAAACCACATGAGACCGTGAGGGGAAAAGTACAGTGGTACCTCAGGTTACATGCGCTTCAGGTTACATGCGCTTCAAGTTACAGACTCTGCTAACCCAGAAATAGTGCTTCAGGTTATGTACCATATTTTGTGCCCCATAGGACGAACCGGCCCATAGGATGCACCTAGTTTTTTGGGGGGGAAATAAAGGGAAAATAATTATTTCCCCCCCAGGTGCGGGGCTGGAAGAACCAGGTCAGGGAACAGCGGGAAGGCGCGCTCCGCCTACCCGCTGTCCCCCGAGCTTGTGGGGCTGGCGATGAGGAGAAGTGCGCTGAGCCCGGGACAGCAGGCAGCTCTGCGCGGCCATCGGGAGCCGGGCGGGACTTCACAACTTTGTAAGGTTTGGCGGTGAGGCATTGGCTCATTGATTTGTGGAGAAGGGGAGGTCAGCCATCTCCTGCCCCTCCATTGACCAAGGGTATTCTGTTAAAGGAATCCAGGGCCTGGATCCTTTCTGAAGTCCACTTGAGGGGCTAAGGCCATGGCAGGCCTCTGGGGACACCGAGGAGAGATGCAGATGGGTTCCCCTGATGTGGCTTCCTCTTTGGGTGGTTTACCCTTACTGACTTCCTGCAAAGGGGTCTGATATAGCCCTTTGCCAATGCCTCAGCCAATACCACTCACATTTCTGTAATCAATAAAGTTGTGGCCCAAAATTTTGCCCAATAGCCTTAAACCAAGATTCTGTGTCAGTGTGAATTTTATTCTAACAAGAAGCTGGTTTGTGGGTCTTGCCAAAGAAGAAGAAGAAGACGAAGAAGAAGACGAAGAAGAAGAAGAAGAAGAAGAAGAAGAAGAAGAAGAAGAAGAAGAAGAAGAAGAAGAAGTGCTTTGAACCACATACCATCGAACTACTCTGAATGCATGGTCATTCTCATTTGATTAGCATATTTAAACTATCTGAAAGGCAATGATCAGAAAGAGGCAGGATCACACACACAGTAGATTATCTCTTTTGAAAAGTAAACTCAGCCGTCCTTACGACACTTTTCAGTTATTAGTGCTGAGTCTGGATCTATTTAATCTATTTATTCCTCCTACCTTCCTGGATTGCAATCTTCCCCTCTGCACATGGGATGCAATCGTAGCAGCAAGGGGGCTGTCCCTCCTTCACTTTCTTGCTGGATCCTGGAAGACATCTCTCAGTACAGACAGAAAGAGGCCGAGTCTATTCCGTAAATGAAAGAGCAGAAGGGTCAGCAAGAGAACAATGAGTTTGGAAATCTTCATGTTCCTGGGCCCCTCTCTATGTTACTAAGCTGAGTTAGCATTTCAGAAATTTGTAAAACGGTTATATATTTTTAGTACAATGGTACCTTGGGTTACATATGCTTCAGGTTACAGACTCCGCTAACCCGGAAATAGTGCTTCAGGTTAAGTACTTTGCTTCAGGATGAGAACAGAAATTGTGCTCCAGCGGCGCCGCAGCAGCAGGAGGCCCCATTAGCTAAAGTGGTGCTTCAAGTTAAGAACAGTTTCAGGTTAAGAACGGACCTCCAGAATGAATTAAGTACTTAACCCGAGGTACCACTGTAGTAGTAATGTTTGAAGTGATGTCATACTCCCTCTATTGTTCTGGGATGTGTAAGGTGTTGTGATTACATAGCAGTTCCCCACTTTTTAGCAAGAAAGGCAAAATCTTGTGGGTTATCCTCTTTTCCTAAGTTAAAAACCAGTATTTTACAATTGTTAAGAAATATATAAAATATTTATAAATATAATAAAATAAAACATTTGCCTTTATACCGTGAGTGACTTCTAGCAGTAACCTTGTATGAAGAAGAAGTTTTTGGATTTGATATCCCACTTTATCACTACCCTAAGGAGTCTCAAAGCAGCAAACATTCTCCTTTCCCTTCCTCCCCCACAACAAACACTTTGTGAGGTGAGTGAGGCTGAGAGACGTCAGAGAAGTGTGACTAGCCCAAGGTCACCCAGCAGCCGCATGTGGAGGAGCAGGGACGCGAATCCGGTTCACCAGATTAACCACTACACCACACTGGCTCTCTGTATGCATTGGTCATGTTCTACACAGGAACGTGCAGTTTAAAAGACAGTGAGTAGACATGCAGGTGAATGATCATTGCTTAGGCAATACTGAATTTCTTTGGAATTATCTAATACTGTGGTCCTACCTGATTAAACCAACTGTGCCATGTTATGGCATCTTCATCAAGGATGAATGATTGGTCTCGAGACGTTTGCAGATCTATCCTCCCAACGCTTACTCTGTTGAAACTTTGGTTGGAGAATATTATCCAATTGACAATATCTAAGCTAGATACCACCTCTCCATTCCGGTTGATGAAGACCACATCTCCGGCCGTATTGTTAAATGAGATGCTTCTCAGAAAGTGATGGAGCTAGATTGAAAACAGAAAAGGCAATTGTTTTGAAAAGGCTGCAGTCTAATGCAGGGTGGAGCATTTTTTTTTCTTCCTGTAGGAAAAACCTCAATTGGTGGGGGTGATTCAGTCAACTGTCAGTGGATTCAGGTCCAAGCATGGAGAGACCACCAATTTTCCCTCTTCCACATCCCTCTCCCCATTTTTACAAATTTCTTTATATCCCCCGGCCCACAGCTCTTTTCCTCTGTCCCTCTTCATCTCAGGAGACACCACAGTGGTGTGTGATCACCTGCTCTGAGGTAGGATTTGGTGTGTATGGGATAGAGAGAATGATGAACATCTCTCTCAACCATTACTGCTGCTTCTTATATGTGAATGCAGTGGCATCCCAGTGGTCTCCATACTTCTACCATGGAATTGATTTTTCTTGTCTGAGATTAATAAGCAAGTTGCCAGCATTTTGGAATCCTATACCTTGTGGGAGAATAACAGGCCTCCTCCAGTTGAGGATGTTTAGCCGATTACCTGACAAAACTGTGGATTCGGATTCTTCCCTCCCCCTCTGTATGCCATTTCTCTGTGCCTGGGTCTGGATGTGAACATGGCATGTAAAGCATGGGCCATGGCATAGACAGCATTGTGGATACTGTAACTGTGGCCTGTCATGCTCATTTCAAAAAATGATCCAGGAAGGCTCTCTAGATTCTCTTCTCCGGTGCAAATATTCCCCTCCACCTTGTGTGCAGTCAAATCTGGGAATACACATCCAAAGGCCTGTTGCCAGAAGTCCCTGATAAAACCGTCCCCATCTGGGCTGGAAGGGTTTCTGTGCACAACATACTGATGAAATCCTGATGGGTTTCTGAAGTGAATCTCAAAGGATATAGCACCATTGAATATTCCTGAATCCCAGTTCTTTTGACCGACAAATGAAGTGAACTCTACCTGGGCCGTTATTATCCATACTTTACTTTTTGTATTGTATGTCATGTCATCATGTTCTGATAGGTATGGAAGCCATCTAAAAGTTGCCATGGAATAAGATTGTCCATAGGCAACAATTACATTAGCTGTGCTGCTAAAAATTTTGTGGTTTATACTTGTCCCCTGTTGTAGCATGCCATCAATTTCAGAAATAAAACTTAAACTGGGGATTCTTTCTAGAAATGCAAAACAGACACCACTCTTGGTAAATATTGGAGAGATGGTTTGCAGAAATCTTTCTCCGTTCTCATTGTCCATTGCAATGACTCCAATCCACGTCCACCTGAAATGCAGAAGCAAAGAGAGAATTCCCTCATACTGAAGGGCTTCTGAGGCTGCCATCTGGTAGAAGGGAAGCCCTGGGCTTTTATCATTCATCACCGGAACAGAGCCATAAATGAGCTAAAAAGTAAATGGAGAAAGAGAAAAGACAAAGTAGTTTTTTCCCCACAGTATTCATACACATTATGTGGTGAACCTTCTTAGTCAAATATGCCCTTTGCCAATGTTTCAGGGTTTATTTGCCTCTCTCTCAGTTTTACAAAAGACACACATGCAGATGGGCTGAAAACTGGGATCATCTCCCTTTTCTCATTTTTAAACCTTTGATTTGATGACTGGAGAGGGTTTGTCTGTCTGTCTGTTTGCTTATATTACAATTATGTACCATCTTTATTTTCCAAGGATCTCAAGGTGGTGTACATTCTCCTTGCAATTTCATCTTCACCCTGAACTGATTCCGAGGAACCTGCCTCTTCCTCTATGCAAGCTAATGGAGGTATTGTACATAGGTGTCCTACCTGTGGAATCTTATAGATATCCAAAACAGTAGCCACATAAAAGGAGATTTCAGAATCCAGTCCCCCAATGACTCCAGTCAGATTATTTTCAACATCACATATATAGTTAGGGACACATTTCTTCACCATGGATAAAAGCAGCAGTGTGGCAAAATATGTGCTCCTTGCACTGATATAGCTGTCATATAAGTGAAAGCCCAAGGTGATATTGGGTAAGATGTGAGGGTCTTCGTTGATCTTCTTGACTGCAAATGCCAAGGCCACAATGTGCTGGTAACCCTTAGGCACCACCCTAGAATGAGATTTGCAAACTCTATCAGCAGGAACTTCAACAGATGTATCCTTTTACACACCAAAACAGTAGTTAATCATACTGAATCAGTGGGTTAACTCTAAGTTAATTCTACTATTGAATAGCTCTTATCAATAGAAGATTCTCTCTGATGTTTAGTTTAAATCTCCTCTCTTGTAACTTGAAGTAGCTGATTTTTGTCCTAACCTTCGGAGCAAGAGAAAACAAGTGTGTTCCATCTTCCTGGTGACAGCCCTTGAGAAAAATGGCTATCATTCCTCCCCTCAGTCTCACCATAGCTAAACATATCAAACTCCCTCAACCATTCCTCATAAGGCTTGGTTTCTAGACCATCTTGGTTGCCCTCCTCTGCACATGTTTCAGCTTGCTAATACATATCCTTCTTCCATTGTGGTGGTCAGAACTGGATACAGGACTCCAGGTAACCAAGGCAGAATAGAGCAGTATTATTACTTCCTTTGCTCAGGACACTATACTTCTGTTGATGTAGATCCCTTGAACCTTTCCACATGAACTACTGACAATCTAAGTGTTCCTCATCTTAGATTTGTGAATTTGTCCCTATTGGAATTCATGTTGTTACTTTTGTCCCAAATTTCTAATTGTTTAAGGTTTATAGTATCTAGAGCAGGGGTTGCTAATGTGGGGCCCATGGGACGTCTTGCTGTACACATCAGAGGTCTTTTTCTGACAAAGTCTCTGGTTTCTCCCTGCAGTGACCTCATTTTCGTGAGTCAGTAATGGTCATTGGAATTCACTGAATTCTATAGTTCATAATAAGTACCTTTCAGTGCTGAAACAAACCTTAGCCTAGATCAGAAAATGAAACATTCAGCTTCAGAACAGGTTTCTAAAAATTCATTCTTACTAACACTCTAGTAGTTCAGATAAAGTTTATCAAAATTTGCTGTTCAAAAGGCCTCTCTCAGACACATACATACATTTCAATACATTTATATTCATTTCTCTATCCAGAAATGGGAATTTCTCCTGTATTCCCTTAATTCACAAGTGATTCCTTCCAATTTTTTTGCACCAGCATAAGTCCCATTCATATCTAAAGTGGATTCCCCCAGGTAAAAGGGTAAATGTTCGTTGCCTCACTCATTATTCTGAGGCTGCAACTCTAGGATTGATCATTCCTTTGATGTAATACAATGAGTGGCTTAGTTCTTACACAAGCTCTTCAGGCAGCGCTGGTGGGGGTTCCTCAGTGAATGTTGCTGGAGAGGCGATGAAGCCACCATGGGAAACTATGCCACCAATGAGGAACTCTCCTGGCTGATGATACATGTGAAGTGGATGGTGTGGACCTTGGAGCCTGCATTTTGCTATGTGAGCCTCACATATATTGTAAGAAATCAGTTCCAGCAGCAAGAACACTAAAACCACCATCCTTAATACAAAGGCAACTGTTTGTTTTAAGCAGAAACTATGGTTTTTCTGGCAATACTAGAATAGGTTTCTCCAAGATAAAAATTGTCTCATTTAAATGGTAGATTAATTTCCTGAGAGGACACAATCCGGGAGTATCCAAAATCAGACTTGCTGATCCCAGACACTATTTAAATAATTCTGGTTAAGTTGTAGTATCCTTTGTGTTATGTTGCCAGTGGCCAGAGAAAACACACGGGGATTTTTGAGGAGCAGCATATTAATTATAGCCCTGTTAATAACCAAGCAGGAGTGTAGTTGTTAATCCATTGCTTGGGATTCCCTGTGGAAGTGCAGAAGAAAATTGCTGAAGAAAATATTCAGAACTGTTGTTTTAATTTCCCTTTCATTAGGTAATAATAGACCAGTGGTGTATGCGTGAAATTAGAAGTTAGAAGCTCATAATAGAAGACCTTGTAGCCAATGGATACTCAAAAATGTATCATGGTGCAGTCAGCATCTTGGAATTTGGCTGAGTGGATCTGGATTCTCACCAGCCATGTGACATGAGTGCAACGGCCGTTCATGGCTATTCTGGGGGATGACCTCTCAGCCTCCTTCCCCTGTGCCTTGGGAATGTTTGCCCATACCCCCATGGGCAAATGCCCCAGTGATTCGGGACAGGTTGAATTGGTGCCCCATGCCCTCCTGTATGACTCCTTTCATAGAACGCTGTGAAAAATCTCTCTTGATTCTGTCAGCCTAAGTGAGCTAGCACCTTGGGGAGAAAGGGTATTCCTGAAACCTCTCAGACCACACAATTCATCGAGATGCAGCTGGGGGTGGTCAGGATTCCCAAAATTTCTGAGCCTGACGTTTCAGCCTTTTGGTAGATTTTAATTCAGTGTCCAACTTCATTCAGCAATGCTGATGTCTCTGGCTTTTTCTGCAAACTTTGGCATTTTTATTTTTTAATTATGTATTCTGCTTCACTTCCACTAGGGCAGGGGTTGGGGATGTGCGGCACTCCAGATGTTGATGGATTCCAAAACCAACCAACTCCAGCCAGTATGGAAAATGGTCAGCAATGATGAGGGCTGTAGTATAACAATATCTGGAGGGCTATAGGCTTCCCATCCCTGCTCTATATGCTGTAAGCCGTCCATAGTGGCAGGGGGAACTCAGCCAGATGGGTGAAATATAAATAATAAAATTATTACTATCATTATTATTATTATGAGTCCTACTTCTTTCCATTACTGTCTCTATTTGAATACCAGGATTTTCTGCAAGGGGAGCATAATCTTACACACACTCATTAATAAGCATTGCTAGCTTGCTGTAAATTAATATAGATGTCTACTTAGAAATAAGTGTTTTAAGGTTTAATGGGGATGAGTACCAGTTGGCAACCTAGGCTTTGGTTTAAGGTTGAAATTGGGAGAAAGCAGTGGCTCTGTGCCATTAAGAGCTGTATGGAAGGAATAAAATCAGAGGTTAAGTCTGGCATCTAGAAAGCTGAGGTCCATTATGGGCATACACACGCATCCTGAAGTTTCTCTATCCTCTTTGATTCCGTTTTCAATCTCATTAATCTCTGGTTTAGTTGCATTCTCTATTCAGCATCGTTAGATCTAATCACTTTTATCTGCTCATCAAACATTTGCTGAAGTATGCCAACAGTCAGTGGAATGTCCAACAATGTACGTGACATACTGGATCTTTTTGATCTTATTAAGAATTCAGTCTCATTACATCTCCCATCTTCACCTTAAGAGCTCCATAGCATCATCTCTTATGAAATTAAACACATTCCATTCACAAGGAGGAAATATGAAGTGGCATAGTTACTTGTGTTTTCTTGGCAGCTCACACCAAATGTAAATTTCCATTGTCACATGGAGAAAACACTTTCAGTTCTCTCAGTTGTACATTATAACCATCTCAGAGAGGCTTTTCCATGCACCATACCCACCAGGGTTACTATGTGGTTTGGGGGCAAAATGTTGATTCCGTCACTCTTAAGTGGCGGAGGATTCCTGCTTTGCAGGCCATTGGACTACAAAACCTCTGGGGTATTTTCCAACTCTACAATTCAGTGATTCTTGGAGTCCCAACATAGAAAACAGCTTTTTCAGAGCACCAGATGTTAACCCCCTGTTTACAAATTTCTCCGGAGTGGATTTGATAGCAAAGATTTATGGCTGGCTATCATCAATCACCATGTAACAATCACTATTGGCAGACTGCCACCAAAGCTGTTTGGTCTGCCATGTTTTTCTCTTAGAAGCCCACCATTGCTAAGGAGATTGATGTGCACACTTTCAACCTCACCTGCTGCTGCTCAGGCTGATTAGCTGCCAACCCACTTTATTGTGTGTTTTAATAAATGGAATAATTTGGTGAGCACACACATAGACACACAAAGATGTTCCTGCAATTTGGTAGTGTTATTAGTTTCTAGAGGGTTTACCATGTCTTCAAATTCCAATTCCATAAACCTATGTGAAAAGTTTGCCACTTTGGATTCTCAATTCATGTCAAAAGGATTTCTGAAGATTCGATTTCCAAATGTCAATTTGGATTCAGGGTTCTAAATGAAATCTAGACCACACCGATTCTGTCTGAAAGAAGAGTGAAGGATTTGAATCAGGCTCTAAATTGAATGGTGAGGTGTGCGAGGGAAAGGGCCTGCACATATCTGGTGATTTCCCCCCCCTGCCCAATCCAGGGACGTATATGTATTAAGAATAGAGTGTTCTGATCCATCATGTGTGTTGGTGAAATAAAACTTTTCAGTTGTGGCTTCCCATCTGTTGAATGCTTTGCCTAGTGAGGTCTGCTTGGTTCTTTGTTGCCATCTTTTCCAAGGACCAGGGCAAAATTCTTCCACATTTTCTTATCTCGTTCTCTTAATTTCTCCAAGGAGACCTGATTCTGATAAAATCTTGGTGGGGGGAAGCTAATTCACTGGGACGTATATTAGCTTACAGTACATTGATTAACTATGGAACTCACTGCCACAGGAAACAGTGGTTGGGACAGTACATTTGCCCTTGGGTACTGCTTGTAGGTTTCCCACATACATCTGGTTGGTCAGTGTGAGTAGAGTACAGGCGGCTGGGCGAGATGGGCCAATGGCCTGATTCAAGAGAATCCTCTTACATGTCTATAATTGAAGGGAATCAGACCTTGAAGTAGAGGATGTGGGGAGGGCACATAAACTTTTTAATTGGCTATGTAATTGAATTGTATTTGAATAGGTATGGCTATTTGGTATTGATATAATATGGTGTATATTGGAGTTTTGTAATTGAAGATTAATTAAAAAATATTGAACAAAATAAGAAAGAATTAAGGCCAGATACAGATTTGCTTACATGTATATTTTGACAAGAATTGCTCTGAGTCTTCTTGTCAACACATGCTACAAAAGAATAATGTATGTGTAAAGGTATCATTGTTTTCCTTAAAGCAAATAAGTCAATTTTGCAAATGAATTTTCAACTATGAAAATTTGGAGTCTAGAAAAAATTAAATAAAATTATATACGGTACAGACAGAGAAAAGCACAAAATACAGCAAAGGACAGGTTTGTTATTTCTTTAATTTTTCTTCCTTATTAGCTGTTCCCTATTGTTCAGCTCAGGCCTCAGAATGATTATGTAACATTTGGGAAAGAAGATGCAACCCAGCAACCCACCACCAGAGGCTAAGATGGAGAAGATCTCCACAGCCACCATATATTTTCCCTTGGTGCTCAGATAGGAGGGAATAAAGGACAGCCAAACACTGCAGAAGACCAACATGCTAAAAGTGATAAACTTGGCTTCATTGAAACTGTCTGGTAACTTCCTGGCGAGGAAAGCCACAGCAAAACTTACAGTGGCCAGGCAACTCATGTAGATGAGGACACAATAAAACATGGTCACAGACCCTTCATTACATTCTAGTATAATTTCTTCTGTCATTGAGTCCATGTCTACATCAGGGTATGGGGGAGATGTTGCCAGCCACACACTACATATGCCTGCTTGGACTATGGAGCAGGAAAGGAGAATGGAGTGGCCTAGTCCTTTCCCCACCCATTTCCTCATCCTGGATTCTGGTTTTGTAGCCATGAAGGCCAAAACCACCATGAAGGTTTTTGCCAGGACACAGGAAACAGCGGTTGAGAAGATGAGGCCGAAAGCTGTTTGTCGGAGGAGACACGTGACCTTCTCAGGTCGGCCAATGAAGAGCAATGCACATAGGAAACAGAGCAGGAGAGAGATGAGGAGAGTGTAGGTGAGGTTTCGGTTGTTTGCAATGACAATGGGTGTGTCGTGGTGTTTCATAAATATACCTAGTACTACAGCTGTGATCAAGGAAAGGAAAAGAGAGAAAGAGGCTAAACTGATGCCCAAAGGCTCTTCATAAGACAAGAAGCTTATATCCTTCGGTAGACATGCATCCCGGTTTCTGTTTGGATAGTCTTTGTCTGGGCATTTATGGCAGTTATTCATATCTGGGGGAAATAAAGAAATTAGCTCATATTATGTAAACTTTCTGAAATGTTTACTTTCTGTCTGAGAAGAAAAGATCTCTCTTTAAATCATAACACATATCTAGTACTGTCTGGTGCTCTGAAAAGTGGTATTACTGATTTTAATTGGTTCAGAGCTATGTGGTGCCAGAGCCAGGGCCATTGACATCTGAATGATGCAGCCTGTGTAAATCAGAAGGAGTGACAAGGCCCCCTCTAGATATGATTTGAACCACATACGATCCAATTACTCTCAATGCATAGTCATTGTCATTTGATTGGCATATTTAGACTATCTGAAAGGCAATGATCACAAGGAGGCAGGATCACACACAGAGTAGATTATCTTATTTGAAACGTAAACTCAGTTGTCCTTACAACATCTTTCAGTTATTTGTGCTGAGTCTGGATCTATTTAATCTATTTATTTCTCTTACCATCCTGGTTTGCAATCTTCCCCTCTGGACATGGGATGCAATCGTAGCAGCAAGGGGGCTGTCCCTCCTTCACTTTCTTGCTGGATCCTGGAAGACATCTCTCAGTACAGACAGAAAGAGGCCGAGTCTATTCCGTAAATGAAAGAGCAGAAGGATCAGCAAGAGAACAATGAGTTTGGAAATCTTCATGTTCTTGGGCCCTTCTCTATGTTACGAAGCTGACTCAGCATTTCAGCGATATGTGGAATGGCAATTTTTTTTAGTAATTGTAATGTTTGGAGTAATTTGATATCCCCTCTATTGTTCTGGGAATAAGGCATTATTGAGGAATGCAATCTTGGTGAATGCCAAAACAACAAAAATTCTGGACATTTACATGAAGCTATCCAAGAGCTATGGCACCCTTATTTTAATATATATTTCTCTTTTTACTTAAGATTAAGGTTGCAGTCTTCCAGAGGAAAGGAAAACCCATTTAGTTACTCCAACTAATCACTTGTGTGCACTCTCTGATGTCAGATTGCTTCAAGGTCAAACAGATCATCCACTTCATAGTTTCATTGTCTTTCACCACGTACAACTTCTTGTGCAGGCGAAATAAATGCAGAGGCCCTGATTGGCTGGGAAAAAACCCTGCACTCCTGTCTAGAGGCCTTTTCATAGAAAAACTGGTATTTGACCTAGATCAAAGCACCCATATTCACATGAATGCTCTCTGTGTTCTGTTTGTATCATCCTTAATAAAATATTTTCCTTTACTCATTTTGTGGCTTCTAGCAGCAAGCTTTTGGCTCTTAATCTGGTACTTGGATGCATCGGTCATGTTCTACATAGTAACCTGCAGTTTAAAAGACAGTGAGTAGACATGCAGATGAATGATCATTGCTTATGCAAGATTGAATCTCTTTGGAATTATCTAACAATTCGGCCCTACCTCATTAAACCAATTGTGCCATGTTATGGCATCTTCATCAAGGATGAATGATTGGTCTGGAGGAGCCTGTGGATCTATCCTTCCAACTCTCACTCTGTGCAAACTTTGGTTGGAGAATATAATGCAATTGACAATATCCAAGCTATATGCGGCCTCTCCATTCTGGTTGATGAAGACCACATCTCCTGCTGTATTGTTAAATGAGATGCTTCTCAGAAAGTGATGGAGCTAGATTGAAAGCAGAAAAGGCAATTGTTTGGAAATGGCTGCAGTTCTAATACAGAACTGAGGTATCTTTTTCATGTGGCAGGACCTACATCAATTGGTGTGTGGGGATTAAGTCACTTGTGAGTGTAGTCAGGTTCAAGCATGGAGAGACCACCAATTCATTCTATTCTCTCTTTCTTTCTTTCTTTCTTTCTTTCTTTCTTTCTTTCTTTCTTTCTTTCTTTCTTTCTTTCTCTCTCTCTCTCTCTCTCTCTCTCTCTCTCTCTCTCTCTGACTCTCTACAGTCTTTCTTTCTCTCCCCCCCCCCATTTTCCTCTCTCTCCCTTCATCTCAAGAGACACCACAATGGTTTGTGACCACCTGCTCTGAGGCAGCATTTGGGGTATATGGGATAGAGAAAATGCTGAGCATCTCTCTCGGCCATGACTACTGCTTGTTATCTGTGAACACAGTGGCATCTCAGTGATTTCCAAACTTCTGTCATACAAAACCGTTTTTCCTCTGAGAGGAATGAGCAAACTGACAACATTTTGAAAACCCATACTTTATCAGAGAATAACAGGACTCTTCCAGTGGAGGATGTTCAGCCTATTACCTGCCAAAACTGTTGATTCGGATTCTTCCCTCTCCCTCTGTACGCCATTCCTCTGTGCCTGAGTCTGGATGTGAACATGGCATGTAAAGCATGGGCCATGGCATAGACAGCAATATGGATGCTGTAACTGTGGCCTGTCATGCTCATTTCAAAAAATGATCCAGGAAGGCTCTCCAGCTTCTCTTCTCCGGTGCAAATATTCCCCTCCACCTTGTCTGCAGTAATATCTGGGAATACACATTCAAAGGCCTGTTGCCAGAAGTCCCTGATAAAACCATCCCCATCTGTGCTGGAAGGGTTTCTGTGCACAACATACTGATGAAATCCTGGTGGGTTTCTAAAGTGAATTTCAAAGGCTATAGCACCATTGAATACTCTTGAATCCCAGTTCCTTTGAAAGACAAATGAAGCAAACTCAATCTGGGCAGTTGTTATCCATACTTTACTTTTTATATTGTTTATCATGTCATCCTGTTCTGATAGGTATGGAAGCCATCTAAAAGTTGCCATGGAATAAGATTCTCCATTTGCCACCATAACATTAGCTTTGCTGCTAAGAATTTTACGGTTTATAATTGCCCCCTGTTGTAGCATGCCATTAATTTCAGAAATAAAACTAAAATCAGGGATTCTTTCTAGGAATGCAAAACACACACCACTCTTGGTAAACATTGGGGAAATGGTTTGCACAAATCTCTCTCCATTTTCATTGTCCATTGCAATGACTCCAATCCACGTCCACCTGAAATGCAGAAGCAAAGAGAGAATTCCCTCATACTGAAGGGCTTCTGAGGCTGCCATCTGGTAGAAGGGAAGCCCTGGGCTTTTATCATTCATCACCGGAGCAGAGCCATAAATGAGCTAAAAAGTAAATAGAAGAATAGAAGAGACAAAGTAGATACCTTTCACAGTATTCATATACATTATGTGCTGAACCCTGTTAGTCAAATATGCCCTTTGCCAACGTTTCAGGGTTTGTTTGCCTCTCTCTCAGTTTTACAAAAGACACACATGCAGATGGGCTGAAAGCTGGGATCATCTCCCTTTTCTCATTTTTAAACCTTTCACTTGATGACCTTTCACAGGGGACTGTGTCTGTTTTAGTTTTAGTTTTGGAAATTTTGTTAACACTTTGATGACTGGAGCAGGGCATTGTGTCTATTTTACTTATAAAACCAAACATTTTTTGAGACGTTGCAAAATTTGGCAAGGTCTTGTATAATGGATAAAACTGAATGGGGAACATACCATGCCCCAAGCAGCAGATTACCTAGACATTATCTGACTTTGTCAAAACTGCAGGTTGGATCAGATTCATATTTCTTCTCTGGAGCTTCTTTCTTCTTCATGATGCACATAACCCACCCCACAGCAAAACTGTGCTGATTCTACTCAGACTTTATTTATGAACACTTATTTCACTTGCAGAACTGGATTTTATCTTCAATTTTCCATAACTTCTTTGTGTTTGGTGCAATAAAGAAGAATAATTATGGTACTGGCACCTACCTGTCAGTTGTTTTAGCTATAAGTAACCCCCCCTTCCCCAGCAGCTTTTTTGAGATGCCCTGATCACTAATTTTACTATTGGCACCTACCTGTCAGCTTTTATCCTGTAAGCAAGTTCCCCTATACCCCAGCAACTCAATTCAAATACCCTCCTAACTAAGCAGAAAGTACTGCATAACCAAAAAGCAGCTGGTGAGGGAGAAGCCCACTTTCCCATCACTGGCCTCTGGGATATCAGTGTTTTAGATGTGTGTGTAAGACGGGGGGGGGGGGGGGAGTGACATATCTTTTCTGGTATTGCACATTTCCCCTCATTGATGTTTGTTTGTTTATATTATAATTATGTACCGCCTTTATTTTCCAAAGATCTCAAGGTGGTGTACATGGTTGTCCTTCCAATTTCATCTTCACCTGGAACTGATTCCGAGGAACCTGCCTCTTCCTCTATGCAAGCTAATAAGGGTATTGTACATAGGTGTCCTACCTGTGGAATCTTAAAGATATCCAAAACAGTGGCCACATAAAAGGAAATTTCAGAATCAAGTCCTCCAATGACCCCAGTCAGATTATTTTCAACATCACATATATAGTTAGGGACAAATTTCTTCACCATGGATAGAAGCAGCAGTGTGGTAAGATATGTGCTCCTTGCATTGTTATAGCTGTCATATAAGTGGAAGCCCAAGGTGATATTGGGTAAGATGTGAGGGTCTTTGTTGATCTCCTTGACTGCAAATGCCAAGGCCACAATGTGCTGGTAAATCTTAGGCACCACCCTAGAATGAGAGTTGCAAACTGTATCAGCAGGAACGTCAGCAGAGCTATCATTTTACATAACAGCACAGCAATTAATTATATTGTGTTCATTTGGATTAACTCACAGTCCATTCTATTATTCAACAGCTCTTATCAATGAAAAATTCTTCCTGATGTTTAGTTGAAATCTCCTCTCTTGTAACTTGAGGCAGCTAATTTGAGTCCTAACCTCCGGAGCAAGAGAAAACAAGTGTGTTCCTGGTGACAGCCCTTGAGATATTTGAAAATGTCTATCATTCCTCCCTCATTCTCATCATAGCTAAACATACCAAACTCCCTTATCTGTTCCTCATAAGACTTGACTTGGTTTCCAGACCATCTTTGTTGCCCTCCTCTGCACATGTTCCAGTTTGCCAATATCCTTCTTAAATTGTGATGATCAGAACTGGACACAGTAATCCAGGTGACCAAGGCAGAACAGAGTGTACTATTACTTACTTTAATCAGGACACTATACTTCTGTTGATGCAGATCCATTGAGTATTTTGTCATGTACTACTGGCAAGCCAAGTGTTCATCATCTTAGATTGCATTTGTCCCTGTTGAAATTCATGTTGTTACTTTTGTACCAATCTTTTAAGGTTAATAGTATCTAGAGTAGGGGTTGCTAATGTGGGGCCCATGGGACGACTTCCCTTACATGTCTGAGGTCTTTTTCTGACACTTACAAAGTCTCTGGTCTCTCTGGTCTCTCCCTGCAGTGACTTCTTTTTCATGAGTCAGTGATGGTCGTTGGAATTCACTAAATTCTATACTTCATAATAAGCACCTTTCAGTGCTGAAACAAACCTTAGTCTAAGTTCAGAAAATGAAAGCATAAGGATATTCAGCTTCAGAACAGGTTTTTCAAAAATACATTCTTACTAACACTCTAGTTCAGATAAGGTCTATAAAAATTAGCTGATCAAATGGTTCTCCCAGACACATAAACATTCATACATTTCAAAACATTTATATTTATTTTTCCTATTGAGAAATGGGAGCTTCTTCAGTATTCTCTTAATTCCCAAGACATTCTTATGGATTTTTACATCAGCCTATGTCCCACTGATTTGCAAAGTTGTTATTCTTAGGTAAATGGGTAGAGGTTTGCAGCCTTAGTCATTACTCTCAGGCTGTGACTCTAGGTTTGATCGTTTCTCTGCTGTAATGGAAGAGTGGCTTAGTTCTTACACAAGCTCTTCAGGCAGTGCTGGTGGGGGTTCCTCAGTGAATGTGGCTGGAGAGGAGATGAAGGCACCATGGAAAACAATGCCACCAATGATGAAATCTCCTGGATGATGATACGTGTGAAGTGGATTGTGTGGACCTTGGAGCATGCATTTTGCTATGTGAGCCTCACATACATTATAAGAAATCAGTTCCAGCAGCAATAACACTAAAACCACCATTCTCACTAAAAAAACCAACTCTTTTTTCTACACGGAATCCATGATTTCTCTAGCAATATTATAATTAACTTCTCCAGGATAAAATTGTATCATTTGAATGGTAGTAACGGTAGTAACGTTTCCTGAGACGATGCAATCTGGGAGTATGTAAGATCAGACTTGTGGATCCCACACCCTATTTAAATTATTCTGGTTAATTTGGGTTATGTTACTTCAGTGGCCACTGAAAGTCCACAGGGTTTTTTGAGGAGCAGCAGATTTAATTATAGCCCTGTTAATAACCAAGCTGGAATTTAGTTATTTATTCAATGCTTGTGAACCCCTGTGGAATTGTAGAAGAAAATGTGTTTGTGACAGATTCAGAACTGTTGTGCTAAATTCCCTTTCAGTAGATAATAAGGGACCAGTGGTGTATTGGTGAATTTTGAAGTTTGAAGTTCATAATAGAAGACCTTGTAAAAAATGGAGACTTCAAAATGTATTATGGTGTTTTCAGCATCTTGGAATTTGGTTGAGTGGACCTGGATCCACATCAACCATGTGGCATGAGAACAATGGCTGCTCACCACTTTCCCACGGGGTGACAGTTTCGTAACCTCACTCTCAGCCTCCTTCCCCGATGGCCTAGGCACACACATATGCTGGCCTTTGGAGAGGAATTATTCTTGGCTGTTGGATCTCAAAGGGGAGGGGTCTTTCCAACCCAAAAGGCACCATAAATGGGCCACTCTCTGGTGCCTCCTGGAGCACAATGCCTTGCTGGCTGTGGCTATTGGCTGCTGCCTTTTCTGGCCTGCAGTGAGGCTTAAAAGGGCGGTACGGCTGGGTGAAGAGTGACACCTCCCACCCTCCCTTATTATTTCCACTCTCAATTTGGGTCAATTAATTATCATGCTTTTAAAATGTATTTTCCTTTTCAGGTCATGATCTAACATAGCTTTTCTCCCTAAGCGTCATTCCATCTAACCACTTCATTTTTCTTGTACCTGCTGACCTTGCTATGGTTGATAACAGTTGCCATATTCAGATCTGGGAAGGAATTTGCTTGTAGACAAGTTGGCTGGCCTGGAGTTTTAGACTCACTAATAGCAAAACATCAGAACTTTTGGTGATTAAACCATTGGGTAGAATCTCAGTCTTCAAGCACTGGGTGAAGTAGCGAATTACCCAGTACCAAACCAGCGATCTATTCTGGGTACCCCATTAGCTCTACCTGCACCCAAAATTGCCCTGAGTCCCGGCTGGTTGTTCACCCCAGGTTGAGGGTGATGGAACTGTGCAAAGCCCTCATATCTGTGCCATTTTCTGCCCCCATTACCCAAATGACTTCACCAGCCACTGGTGCCTAAAGCTCTGTACAAACTGGGACCCAGAAACCTGAAAGATTGTCTAATGTTGTTTTAAACTGTTTTTAATAGGGTGAAGGATGAATGATTAATACTTAAATATCCCTGCTGTAACCAACTGGCAATTGCAGGTACAGGGAACCTGTGGCTGTTTAGACAGAACACTCTCCCTGAATATGGAGAGGCAATTGTTTTTGAATAAAGGGAGAATGATATTATAGCATAACACACACATATTCTAAAAATGCAATCTGTGCACAGCAATCAAAGTTTGATTTGTAATATTTTTGTGATATTTCATATAATAAAAAAGGAGATGATGTGTCCTCTTCCTCCACCCACAACTGAGAACAGGAATTGAATTCCGATTGGTGCTGCTTGCATAGGAGCACCCTGGAACCAGCAGGGTCAAACCCTGCCCTAACCAGCTGCTGAACAGAGGTTTCTGCAGGGGACATGGTGGTGAAATAGACCCTGGCAGCCTTCCCACCCACCACTCAACCATTCAAAACTCTGGATCACTCCATGTGGCCCATCTCAAAATGGGACAATCTGTGTTTGTCTTCCCTTGACTTGGCCCAAGCTTTGCATGATCCAGTTTGGATTGGTCTTCATCCAAACCGCTGAAATCCCTTGAGACAGCAAAGTCTATTGTTCAAGAATGTGCAATATTTCAGCTCCATTGGATCAGCCTGGGTTATACAATCAGGAGATGGGGAAAAATTCTCCTTATTAACTTTTTCCACCATGTATAAATGCAAATTAAATAACTGACCATTTACTATTATTCTGTGACAGCCAAAATCATCTGCTAGAGGTGGCTGCCTCATGCTGTCTAATGTTCGGGATGTCACTGAGTGGAAACCTGCCCAGAAAGCCTTGCTGAAAGGCTTCTAATGGTAGACTTTATCTCCTTGTTCTTCAAAGCATAGATGGTTGGGTGTAGCAAGGGGGTGACACAGGTATAGAAGACAGAAAGCACTTTATCAATCATGAACCGGGCTGATGGACGCAGGTAAATAAACAAACAGGGCCCAAAGTACATGGTGACCACAATGAGGTGAGAGGTGCATGTGGAGGCAGCCTTGGTGGTCCCTTCAGAGGGACCCCTGGAGTGGATTGTGTAGAGGATGAATCCATATGAGATGAGCAGGCCAATAAAAGAAACTAGTGACAAAATTCCACTGTTGGTGACCATCATGACCTCCAAGGGATTTGTGTCAATGCAAGCCAACTTGATGACCAATGGGAGGACACAGAAGAAGCTGTCCACTTGATTTTGCCCACAGAAAGGCACACTAATGATGAAACGCAATTGCACTGTGCCATGGAGGAGCCCACCAGCCTAGCAGGCAAGGAGAAGTGCCATGCAATGAGGCCGGCTCATGAGGCATAATGGAGGGGATGGGAAATTGCCACATACCGTTCAATTGCCATGGCTACCAGCAGGAGCATCTTGCAGCCTACAAACACATGGAGAAAGAAGATTTGTGCCATGCAGCTCTGGAAGGAGATGATCTAATGTTGGGCAAGGAAATCCAAGAGAGATCTTGGGATGGCAAAGGAGGATAGGCAGAGGTCCAGGAAAGCCAAGTGACCTAGCAGAAAGAATATGGGGGAATCTGAAAGACAGTGATCCTGGAAAATGGCTGAGAAAATGAGAGCGTTGCTGATAGAAGACTCCAAAATTAGCATGGTGTGGTCAGCATCTTGGAATTTGACTGAGTGCAGCTGGATTCACACCAGCCATGTGGTATGTGTGCAATGACCACTCTTGGCTGTTCTGGGGCTTACAGTTGTGTCCCCTTCCTCTCAGCCTTCTTCCGCAATGGCCTGGGCAAACGTTTGCCCACACCCCCATGGGCAAATGCCTCTATGACTCCGGAGAGGTTGAATTGGTGCCCCATGCTCTCCTGTATTACTCCTTTCATAGAGCCTTATGCAAAATCTCTCCTAATACTGTCAGCCTATGTCAGCTGCCACCATAGGGAGAAAGAGATTCTTGAAGTCTCTCAGACTCCACAGTTCATCCAGATGCAGGAAGGATGCCAACAGTCAGTGGAAAGTACAACAATATACTTGCCACAAATATTATACATATTTGTATTTGTTGGCTTTTTTTGCAGTTTAGTTGCGCTGCAGAAAGCTTGCTGGGGAGACCACGCATTACAAGGAACTCAAAAATAACTTTTACAAGGTTTTAATAACAAAAATAAAAACTCCTTTTACACTAAATATATCAACAAGCATGACCCAACCACCAACCCATCCCCCAGGGTACTGAGAGAGCTAGGTGCTGCTCTTTATATATTATACCCAATTGCTGACACAGCTTAATTAACATAACTTAGCAGCAATTGCTATACTGTTTCACAGCTGTAAAACTGGGTCTTGTTATTTGCTCTGGCCCTACACATCTTGTGGAACAATAATGAACCTTCACATTTAAAAAGACAATTCAACAGTATTAAGAATATAGTGTTCTCATCCATCACTTGTTTTCTTGAAAATAAAACTTTTCAGTTGTGGCTTTGTCAAATGCTTTGCCCAGTGAACTGTGTGTGGGTCTTTGTTGCCATCCTTTCCAAGCACTAGGGCAGAAATCATTCACACTTTCTTATCTAGTTCTCTGAATTTCACCAAGGAGACCTGATTCAGACAAAATCTTGCGGGGAGGGAACCCATTTCAATGGGGGATAAATTATTTCACAGTACATAGATGATATATGGAAATCAATGCCATGGGAAACAATGGTGGAGACAGTGCATTTGCTTTTGGATACAGCTTGAAGGTTTAATCTCACTGTAAACAAGTGGTACAGTGACAATAAAGTATTCCTACTTCAGGTTGATGATGAAATCTGACTGTGAGCAGTACAGAACAACTCAGCAGTGGAAAACTCAGCAGTGGCCAGAGGATTGGAGAAGATCAGTCTACATCCCAATCCCAAAGAAGGGCAGTGCCAAAGAATGCTCCAACTACTGCACAATTCCACTCATTTCACACGCTAGCAAGGTTATGCTTAAAATTCTACAAGGCAGGCTTAAGCAGTAGGTGGACCGAGAACTCCCAGAAGTGCAAGCTGGATTTCGAAGGGGCAGAGGAACCAGGGACCAAATTGCAAACATGCGCTGGATTATGGAGAAAGCTAGAGAGTTCCAGAAAGACATCTGCTTCTGCTTCATTGACTATGCAAAAGCCTTTGACTGTGTTGACCACAGCAAACTATGGCAAGTTCTTAAAGAAATGGGAGTGCCTGATCACCTCATCTGTCTCCTGAGAAATTTTTATGTGGGACAAGAAGCTACAGTTAGAACTGGATATGTAACAACTGATTGGTTCAAAATTGGGAAAGGAGTACGGCAAAGCTGTATATTGTCTCCCTGCTTATTTAACTTATATGCAGAATTCATCATGCGAAAGGCTGGGCTGGATGAATCCCAAACTGGAATTAAGATCGCCGGAAGAAATATCAACAACCTCAGATATGCAGATGACACAACCTTGATGGCAGAAAGTGAGGAGGAATTAAAGAACCTTTTAATGAGGGTGAAAGAGGAGAGCGCAAAATATGGTCTGAAGCTCAACATCAAAAAAACGAAAATCATGGCCACTGAGTCCATCACCTCCTGGCAAATAGAAGGGGAAGAAATGGAGGCAGTGAGAGATTTTACTTTCTTGGGCTCCATGATCACTGCAGATGGTGACAGCAGCCACGAAATTAAAAGACACCTGCTCCTTGGGAGAAAGGCGATGGCAAACCTAGACAGCATATTAAAAAGCAGAGACATCACCTTGCCAACAAAGGTCCGTATAGTGAAAGCCATGGTTTTCCCAGTAGTGATGTATGGAAGTGAAAGCTGGACCATAAAGAAGGCTGATCACCGAAGAATTGATGCTTTTGAATTGTGGTGCTGGAGGAGACTCTTGAGAGTCCCATGGACTGCAAGAAGATCAAACGCATCCATTCTTAAGAAAATTAGCCCTGAGTGCTCACTGGAAGGACAGATTGTGAAGCTGAGGCTCCAATACTCTGGCCACCTCATGAGAAGAGAAGACTCCCTGGAAAAGACCCTGATGTTGGGAAAGACTGAGGGCACACGGAGAAGGGGACGACAGAGGACGAGATGGTTAGACAGTGTTCTCGAAGCTACAAACATGAGTCTAACCAAACTGCGGGAGGCAGTGGAAGACAGGAGTGCCTGGCGTGCTCTGGTCCATGGGGTCATGAAGAGTCGGACACGACTAAACGACTAAACATCAATTACTTCCTTTGATCAGGATACTATACTTCTGTTGATGCATATCCCTTGAACCTTTCCACATGTACTACTGGGAAGCCAAGTGTTCCTCATCTTAGTTTTCTGCATTTGTCCCTATTGGAATTCATGTTACTTTTGTCCCAGTTTTCCAATATTTTAAGCTTAATAGTATCTAGAGCAGGGGTTAATAATGTGGGGCACATGGGACAACTTCCCTTACACGTCTGAGGTCTTTTTCTGACACTTACAAAGTCTCTGGTCTCTCCCTGCAGTGACCTCTTTTTCATGAAGCAGTGATTGTCATTGGAATTCACAGAATTCTATACTTCATAATAAGTACCTTTCAGTGGTGAAACAAACCTTAGCCTAGATCAGAAAATTAAACATAGAGCTTCAGAACAGGAATTTAAAAATTCATTCTTACTAACACTCTAGTAGTTCAGATAAAGTCTATCAAAAATTGCTGTTTAAAAGGGCTCTCCCAGACACACAAACATGCATACATTACAATACATTTACATTCATTTCTCTATCCAGAAATGGGAATTTCTCCCGTATTCTATTAATTCCCAAGAGATTCCTTCCAATTTTTTGCCCCATTGAAGTCCCATTCAAATCTAAAGTGGATTTCCCCAAGTAAAAGGGTAAACATTTGCTGCCTCACTCATTATTCTGAGGCTGCAACTCTAGGTTTGATCATTCCTTTGATGTAATAAAATGAGTGGCTTAGTTCTTACACGAGCTCTTCAGGCAGTGCTGGTGGGGGTTCCTCAGTGAATGTTGCTGGAGAGGAGATGAAGCCACCATGGGAAACAATGCCACCAATGAGGAACTCTCCTGGCTGATGATATGTGTGAACCGGACGGTGTGGACTTTGGAGCTTGCATTTTGCTATGTGAGCCTCACATACATTGTAAGAAATCAGTTCCAGCAGCAAGAACACTAAAACCACCATCCTTAATATAAGGGCAACTCTTTGTTCTATGATTTTGCTGGCAATATTATAATTAGCTTCTCCTAGATAAAAATTGTCTCATTTAAATAGTAGATTAATTTCCTGAGAGGATACAATCCAGGAGTATCCAAAATCAGACTTGCTGATCCCAGATAGTATTTAAATAATTCTGGTTAAGTTGTAGTATCCTTTGTGTTATGTTGCCAGTGGCCACAAAGAATACACAGAGATTTTTGAGAAGCAGCAGATTTAATTATAGCCCTGTTAATAACCAGGCAGGAGTGTAGTTGTTCATCCAATGCTCAGGATTCCCTGTGGAAGTGCAGAAGAAAATTGCTGAAGAAAATATTCAGAACTGTTATTTTAATTTTCCTTTCATTAGATGATAATAGACCAATGGTGTATGGGTGAAATTAGAAGTTAGAAGCTCATAATAGAATACCTTGTAGCCAATGGAGACTCCAAAATGTAGCATGGTGAAGTCAGTATCTTCGAATTTGGCTGAGTGGACCTGGATTCACACCAGCCATGTGGCATGTCTGCAATGGCTGCTCATTGCTGTTTTGGGGGATGACAGTGGTGTCCCTCTCAGCCTCCTTCCCCTGTGCCTTGGGAATGCATGTTTGCCCAAACCCTCAAGGGCAAATGCCCCTGTGATTCTGGAGAGGTTGAGTTGGTGCTCCAGGCCCTCCTGTATGACTCCTTTTATAGAGCCATGTGTAAAATCTCTCTTGATTCTTTCAGCGTATGTGAGCTGGCACCTTAGGGAGAGAGAGGATTCTTGAAATCTCTCAGACCACACAGTTCCTCCAGATGCAGCTGAGGGTGGTGAGGATTCCCAGAGTTGCTGAGCCTGACTTTCTAACCCTTTTGGTGAATTTTAATTCAGTGTCCACCTTCATTCAGTGATGCTGATATCTCTGACTTCTTCTGCAAACTTATGCATTTTATTTTTTAAATATGTATTCTGCTTCACTTCCACTAGGGCAAGGGTTGGGGATGTGTGGCACTCCAGATGTTGAGGGATTCCAAAACCAACCAACCCCAGCCAGTATGGAAAATGGTCAGCAATGATGAGGGCTGTAGTCTAGCAATATCTGGAGGACTATAGGCTTCCCATCCAAACTCTAGGGGGATTAAAAGCAGATAACAACAAAAGAAATATGTTTTACTGTGTTTTTATATCTGCTATAAGCCACCTAAAGTGGCTGGGGAAACGCAGCCAGATGGGTGGGTTTTAAATAATAAATTATTATTATTATTATTAGTCCTACTTCCTTCCATTTCTGTCTCCACTTGAATATCTGAACCTTCTGTCAGGGGACCATAATCGTACAGACAATCATTAACAAGCATAGTTAGCTTGCTGTATAACAATACAGATGTTTACTCAGAAATAAAATTTTTAAGGTTTAATGGGGCTTACTCTGGTTTAGTTGCATTCTCCATTCATCATGGTTAGATCTAATCAATTTTATCTGCTCATCAAACATTTGCTGAAGGATGCCAACAGCAGTGGAATAGCAAACAATATATTTGCCACATATATAAAACATATATGTATTATGAATGGACCGTTCTGATCCATCACATGTGTTGGTGAATTAATACCAATTGTGGCTCTCCATCTGTCAAATGAGTGGCACAGTGAGGTCTGCAGGGTCCTTTGTTGCCATCTTTTCCAAGGACCAGGTCAGAATTCATTAACATTTTCTTATCTAGGACTCTGAATTTCTCCAAGGAGACATGATTCAGACAAAATCTTGGGGAGAGGGGAACCCAATTCAATGGGGCATATGTTATCTCACAGTACATAGATAAACTATGGAACTCACTGACATAGGAAACAATGGTGGGGACAGTGCATTTGCAGTTGGGTACGGCTTGAAGGTTTCCCACAGGTATCTGGTTGGTCAGTGAGAGTACAGGCTGCTGGACCAGATGGTCCATTGGCCTGATTTAAGAGGATAATCCTTCATTTCTACAATCTTGGGTATGGATAGGTTGATGGTGAAATCTGTTAGCAGAACAGAACAATAATTCATAAATGAATATTCCAATATTCCATGGCCTGCAATAGTACAGTTTCACAGATCCTACTATGCTGAAAGCTGTGAAACGAGTTTGATCACTGAGAATTAAGGCCAGATAAAGATTTACTTGCATATATTTTGACAAGAATTGCTTTGAGTCTTCTTATTAGCACATGCTACAAAAGAATAATGTATGTGTAAACGTATGGTTGTTTTTTCAAAGCAAATAAGTCAATTTTACAAATGAATTTTCAATTATGGAAATTTGGAGTACATTAAATATATATATATATATAAAAGGAAGCAGCTGAACATATATTTCCAAATATTCTACTGTGCACACAGAAAAAAGCATGAAAGAAAGCAAAGGGCAGGTTTATTATTTCTTTAATTTTTCTTCCTTATTAGCTGTTCCCTATTGTTCAGCTCAGGCCTCAAAATAATTATATAACATTTGGGGGGAAAGATGCAACCCAGCAACCCACCACCGGAGGCTAAGATGGAGAAGATCTCCACAGCTACCATGTATTTTCCCTTGGTGCTCAGGTAGGAGGGAATAAAGGACAGCCAAACACTGCAGAAGACCAACATGCTGAAAGTGATAAACTTGGCTTCGTTGAAACTGTCCGGTAACTTCCTGGCGAGGAAAGCCACAGCAAAGCTTACAGTTGCCAGGCAACTCATGTAGATGAGGACACAGTAAAACATTGTTACAGACCCTTCATTACATTCTAGTATAATTTCTTCTGTCATTGAGTACATGTCCACATCTGGGTATGGAGGTGAAGTTGCCAGCCACAGAGTACATATCCCTGCTTGAACTATGGAGCAGAAAAGGAGAATGGAGTGGCCTAGTCCTTTCCCCACCCATTTCCTCATCCTGGATTCTGGTTTTGTAGCCATGAAGGCCAAAACCACCATGAAGGTTTTTGCCAGGACACAAGAAACAGCGGTTGAGAAGATGATACCAAAAGCTGGTTGCCGGAGGAGACATGTGACCTTCTCAGGTCGGCCAATGAAGAGCAAAGCACAAAGGAAGCAGAGCAGGAGAGAGATGAGGAGAGTGTAGGTGAGGTTTCGGTTGTTTGCAATGACAATGGGTGTGTTGTGGTGTTTCATAAATATACCTAGTACCAGAGCTGTGATCAAGGAAAGGAAAAAAGAGAAAGAGGCCAAACTGATGCCCAAAGGTTCTTCATAAGACAAGAAGCTGATATCCTTGGGTAGACATGCATCCCGGTTCTTGCTTGGATAGTCATTGTCTGGGCATTTATAACAGTCATTCATATCTGGGAAAAATAAGGATATGGTCCTTAGCTCCTTTAACGCCAGCTTGCTGAAATGCTTACTTTCTGTCTGAGAAGAAAAGAGCTCAGCTCAAAATAAAACATATGTCCAGTACTCTGTTATGTGGTTCAGAGTGATGTCGTCCTATAATCGACACAGGCAAGGCCATTCCTCCTCTTGATATTTGAATGTATCGTCACACTAGCTTGAGTGCATCTTATGCAAGTCGGAAGGAGTGACAAGGACCAGTCTGGATACGATTTGAACCACATACCACCTAGCTACTCTCAGTACAATTTTATTCTCATTTGATTAACATATTCCAACTCTCTCTCTAAATTTGGCCCTGTATACCCACATCGTTCAGCCTGTATGCTGAGATTAAGCTCTGATGGCCTTTTGTCAGTTCTCCCATTGCGAGATGTGAGGTTACAGGGAACCAGGCACAGGGCCTCCTTTGTAGTGACGCCCACCCTGGGAATGTCCGCCCATCAGATGTCAAGGAAATAAACAACATTCTGATTTTTAGAAGACACCTGAAGGCAGCCCCATATAGGGAAGCCTTTAATGTTTGAAGTTTTACTGTCATTGAGGTTTTAATTTGTTGGAAGCTTTCCAGCATGGCTGGGGCAACCCAGTCAGATAGACTGAATATAAATTATTGTTACTACTGCTCCTACCACCACTATCTGAAGGACAATGACCACCAAGAGGCAGGGACACACATACAATAACTTATGTCTTCTTTTGAAACTTAACCTCAGCCATCCTGACACCTTTCAATCAAATGGACCCATTTAATCAAATTCTTTCCCTTACCATCCTGGTTTGCAATCTTCCCCTCTGGACATGGGATGCAATCATAGCAGCAAGGGGGCTGTCCCTCCTTCACTTTCTTGCTGGATCCTGGAAGACATCTCTCAGTACAGGCAGAAAGAGGCTGAGTCTAATGCATAAATGGAAGAGCAGAAGAATCATCGAGAGAATAATGAGTTCAGAATGTTTCAGGTTCTAAGGCTCCTCTCTATGTTTCTAAACTGAGACAGAATGCCTCTACCAAGAGCAACTGCTACTTTTCTTTTTAGTAGTAGTAATGTTTGGCGTGATGTAATATCTCCTCTATTGTTCTGGGTTGTGCAGGCACACTTTGAAGTTACTCTAATCCCTGTTAATCTTGTTATAATCGCTACTTCTTACTATGTTGTCTGCCAGGTAGACATCTCCAGAATTGATTTGGTGTTGGTGCCTACACCTATTCTTGGACCCATCAGACGCTGTCTGGGGAAGAATTCCTTATAGTTCCAAATAAGGGGTTTTTGAGGAATGTGTTCTTTATGAGTTCTCATACAAAAATAAAATAAAAATTATGGACAAATACATGAATTGGAATGATGCTATCCAAGAGATTTAGCACTGAGCATGTTAAGGGGAAAATATGCTTTACAATACATATTTTGAGATACTCTCTTTTTCAGACTGATGCATCCATTCCCTATGCTCTTCACACCTTTGCTCTCAGCCCCCTCCTTCACTTTCTGTATCTTCACCACTTTTCCTGCTTCCACCTCTTCCACTGGCTCCCTTAGAAGACTAGTGGTATCCTGAACCTGCTGCTGCTGTCTATTTTCACTTTTTTCCTCCTTTTCCCAACCACTACATTTCTCCACTTTTCTCGCAAAAAGGCAAAATCATGGGGCTTATCAGTTCATACATAGTCTTTCACTCAGTTCAAAACCAGTATTTAATATTTATAAAGAAACCCCAATTTCTTTGGTTTATTTTGCAATAATTTTCTTTATATACTTAGGATTCTGGTTGCAGTCTTTCAGAGGGGAAAAAAGAACCTATTTAATTAGTCCAACTGACCTCCTGTGTGCACTGTTTGATGTAAGAATGTTTCAAGGTCAACATGACCATGCAAAAATCCACTGGATAGCTAATTGGTCTTTCAGATGTACACCCTCTAGTGCAGGGGAAGTGTATGCCAAGGCCATGATTGGCTGAAAGAAAACATGCCCTCCTGTGTCTAGGCCTTTTCATAGAAAAACTGGTATTTGACTTGGGCCTACTGATCCACATTCAGATGAAGATAGTGTGATGTAAAAATCACATTTGTGTGGATGAAGCTTGTGGTGGGGGTCTGTGAAGGGTTGGGATTAGGGTGAGACAACCTAGCTTTCGCTATTTTCGTTTCAATCAGATTCCCCAAGGTAAGTTTACACTGTTAGTCTTGCTTAACTGTATTTTATAGTAAAAGGGTTCTTCTGTTTTGTAACCTCCTTAATGAAATATTTGCCTTTATTCCTTGTTTCGACAGAGGGCTGCCTTCAGATGTCTTCTAAAAGTTGTGTAGGTCTTTTATCTCCTTGACATCTGGAGGGAGGGTGTTCCACAAGGAACACTGTTCTAGGGATATACATGGGGAATTGGCTTGTTTATTTATAAAGCGCTTTATCCAAACCTTTAAGCCTGGGATTCCCATGGCAACCTCATACAGCTCATTGGTGCACACCCAGGCCCTCTCCTCTACCATTTTCAATTATTTTTGTTAATGAAATGAATTTTGCATTTTAAACTGAAGATGGAGCCAAAGTGACTGTAGAGTGGCATCTAGTGGCACCTTAACTTTTCTCCAGAATGTTTCTGGATCCCACATGGGGCCTATAGAGAAGATAGAGGGAGCAGACAAGCTAGAGACATAAGTTACATAGAAGCAGTGGTGGGCTTACCTGCCCCTCCCCAATATTTTATTCAAGTTGTTGACCCTGCTTTGGACATCCACTAATCAGTAACTTGCAGTTCAAAATAAAAAAAATCCTTCCAGTAGCACCTTTAAGACCAACTAAGTTAGTTCTTGGTATGAGCTTTCGTGTGCAAGCACACTTCTTCAGATACAGATCTGAAGAAGTGTGCTTGCACACGAAAGCTCATACCAAGAACTAACTTAGTTGGTCTTAAAGGTGCTACTGGAAGGATTTTTTTTATTTTGACTATGGCAGACCAACACGGCTACCTATTTGCAGTTCAAAAGACAGTGATTGCTACACTCAATATGCCAGCAAGTTTGGAAAACTCAGCAGTGGCCAGAGGATTGGAGAAGATCAGTCTACATCCCAATCCCAAAGAAAGGCAGTGCCAAAGAATGCTCCAACTACCACACAATTTCACTCATTTCACATGCTAGCAAGGTTATGCTTAAAATTCTACAAGGAAGGCTCAAGCAGTATGTGGACCGAGAACTCCCAGAAGTGCAAGCTGGATTTAGAAGAGGCAGAGGAACCAGAGACCAAATTGCAAACATGCGCTGGATTATGGAGAAAGCTAGAGAGTTCCAGAAAGACATCTACTTCTGCTTCATCGACTATGCAAAAGCCTTTGACTGTGTCGACCACAGCAAACTATGGCAAGTTCTTAAAGAAATGGGAGTGCCTGATCACCTCATCTGTCTCCTGAGAAATATCTACGTGGGACAAGAAGCTACAGTTAGAACTGGATATGGAACAACTGATTGGTTCAAAATTGGGAAAGGAGTACAGCAAGGCTGTATATTGTCTCCCTGCTTATTTAACTTATATGCAGAATTCATCATGCGGAAGGCTGGGCTGGATGAATCCCAAGCCGGAATTAAGATTGCTGGAAGAAATATCAACAACCTCAGATATGCAGATGACACAACCTTGATGGCAGAAAATGAAGAGGAATTAAAGAACCTTTTAATGAGGGTGAAAGAGGAGAGCGCAAAATATGGTCTGAAGCTCAACATCAAAAAAACGAAGATCATGGCCACTCGGCCCATCACCTCCTGGCAAATAGAAGGGGAAGAAATGGAGGCAGTGAGAGATTTTACTTTCTTGGGCTCCATGATCACTGCAGATGGTGACAGCAGTCACGAAATTAAAAGACGCCTGCTCCTTGGGAGAAAGGCGATGGCAAACCTAGACAACATCTTAAAAAGCAGAGACATCACCTTGCCAACAAAGGTCCGTATAGTAAAAGCCATGGTTTTCCCAGTAGTGATGTATGGAAGTGAGAGCTGGACCATAAAGAAGGCTGATCGCCGAAGAATTGATGCTTTTGAATTATGGTGCTGGAGGAGACTCTTGAGAGTCCCATGGACTGCAAGAAGATCAAACCTCTCCATTCTGAAGGAAATCAGCCCTGAGTGCTCACTGGAAGGACAGATCCTGAAGCTGAGGCTCCAATACTTTGGCCACCTCATGAGAAGAGAAGACTCCCTGGAAAAGACCCTGATGTTGGGAAAGATGGAGGGCACAAGGAGAAGGGGACGACAGAGAATGAGATGGTTGGATGGTGTTCTTGAAGCTACCAGCATGAGTTTGATCAAACTGCGGGAGGCAGTGGAGGACAGAAGTGCCTGGCGTGCTCTGGTCCATGGGGTCACGAAGAGTCGGACACGACTAAACGACTAAACAACAACAACAACAGAAAGGCAGGGGGATAAATATTGCTTAAGCTATATTGAATCTCTTCTGAATTACGGTAGATAAGAATGTGGACCTACCTGATTAAACCATCTATGCCATATTATGGCGTCATCATCAAGGGTTAATTTTTGGTCTGGAGGAGCTTGTGGATCTATCCTCCCAACTCTCACTCTGTGCAAACTTTGGTTGGGGAATATGATCCAGTTGACAATATCCAAGCTAGATGCTGCCTCTCCATTCTGGTTGATGAAGACCACATCTTCTGCAGTATTGTTAAATGAAATACTTCTCAGAAAGTGATGGAGCTAGATTGAAAACAGAAAAGACAGGTGTTTAGAAAAGGCTACAGTCTAACACAGGGCTGAGCAACCTTTTTTCCTGTGTGTAGAGCATTCAGCGAATGGTGGATGGTGATTTAGGCAACTGTGAGTGGAGTCAGGTCCAAGCATGGAGAGAGCCAACCCATTTTCTTTCACAAGTATGCCAGTCTCCTTTTCTTACCCAAATTATTGATAGTCTCTCTCTCCCTGTCTACCTCCGCTTCCACTGTTTAATGTTATGGAATGGGGAATTGGACCAAAATATTAAATTCCATGTTCAATTTCTTGAGGTTAACTGATGATGTCATAACTTCTCAATATACCGTGATTTTTTAAAAACGGTGACAGAAGTTTTCAGTCCTGCCAACTTTTGTTATTTTAAACAATGTATTGGAAAACTTTGATGCTATCTAAGCCTTGTAATGCTGGATTCAGCTGATACTACTGCCGTTAATGCATGACTGACTAGGCTAAAGGCCCACAGACATTACCCCCCAGTCACCTCAGAACAAGTTGTAGGAAAATATGAGAAGTGTGAAGGAATCATGCTTATTCTCTGATACGAGGAATAAACATCTTCACTTTTTGTGGCTTCCTATTGGGCGTATCTTAAGGACAAACTTCCTTTCATCCCAACTTCATTTTTTTGTACGGAGAATATGTGACTTGTATGATCAAGTTGGCTGTGGCTTTGTGCTTCTTCACCTGGTCTTTAGGATTGCTTTATTTTGTATTACCTTTAAGACTTAGAAGAAATATCCACAGGAATTGCTCTGTTGCTAAGAAATGTCTTTGCAGTGTGTAAAACAGAGGTCATTCCTAGACTGTTTGAAACTATAACAGAGGGCAACAACTTTAGTGTTGTCTCCAACTATGCTTTCCTCAGACCCATTTTAATTAAGGAACCTAAATAATATTACAAGTTTCACTAGGAAAGGACAAATTTTACCAAGGAAATTCAGGGTATACAGTGCTACCTCAGGTTAAGTACTTAATTCATTCTGGAGCAAACAAACTACACTATGAAGCCACAATTTCTTCTTGGCTTACTAACTGTGGTTTGTTTGAGCACACCAAACCAAAATCACTGGCTTGGATTTATCACAAAGTCAGGGACCATGGTTTGTTTACTCATCCTAACAGAGGAGTGAGGCTGGAGCAATCTCCACATTCATTATAAACTTTATAATGACGTGCAAACTGGACATTTGTTTCTCAGTAGGCGATGCCTGTTCTCAGTTTTCAGAAAAAAGGAAATCACACCTATGGTTTTTCTGTTACATTTTGGAAGTAAAAATTCCCCACCCTTTTCTTTTTTAGCTCATTGTTTTTGATTACAGTGGTACCTCGGGTTACAGATGCTTCAGGTTACAGACTCTGCTAACCCAGAAATAGTACCTCAGGTTAAGAACTTTGCTTCAGGATGAGAACAGAAATCTTGCGGTGGCAGCGGTGCAGCAGCAGTGGGAGGCCCCATTAGGTAAAGTGGTACCTCAGGTTAAGAACAGTTTCAGGTTAAGAACGGACCTCCAGAACAAATTAAGTTCTTAACCCAGGTACCACTGTACTGGCCTTTGCAAAGTAGCTGTAGAAATGTATGTTTTCTGGCACATTATGAGTTGAAACAAGTGTTATCAAACAAATATTTGTAAATATGATGCAAATGATTTCTGAGAGATGTGATTTATTTGTCAATATGCCTAAAGGTAAAGGTAAAGGGACCCCTGACCATTAGGTCCAGTCGTGGCCGACTCTGGGGTTGCGGCGCTCATCTCGCTTTATTGGCTGAGGGAGCCGGTGTACAGCTTCCGGGTCATGTGGCCAGCATGACTAAGCCGCTTCTGGCGAACCAGAGCAGCGCACGGAAACACCGTTTACCTTCCCGCCGGAGCGGTACCTATTTATCTACTTGCACTTTGACGTGCTTTTGAACAGCTAGGTTGGCAGGAGCAGGGACCGAGCTACGGGAGCTCACCCCATCGCGGGTATTCGAAACCCGGGACCTTCTGATTGGCAAGTCCTAGGCTCTGTGGTTTAACCCACAGCACCACCCGTATCCCAGATCTCAAGCCCTTCTTCCCCATACTCCCTTTTCCATCTTTCCCTTTCTCCCTCTCCATGAGACACAGTGTTGTGCAGCCACCTGCTCTGAGGAAGGATTTGGTGGATATGGGCTAGAGAGAATGCCGAACCTCTCTATTGACTATGACCACTACTTCCTTTCTGTGAATGCAGATCTCAGTGGGCTGCAAAGCTTCTCTCATACAAATGCTTTCTCCTCAAATACAGGGCAGTAACCACTCAAAATAGGACACAACCATCATTTCCCTTTCCTCTGGGGGTATACTGCCATTACATAGTCCAGATTTGCAAGCGGCACAATATGTGGGGAATCATCTAGGATACCATCATATCAATGCCTTCTCCTCTGTCAGCAGAATTATAGATTCATTTCTGGACTCTGCCCAAATGTTTGAACTCTGAAAGGAAAGACTAAGGTGACAGCATTTTGTGAACCCATACATATTCAACAAAGTGGGGTGGGGTGGGTGCCCAGTGGCATATAATATTTCCAAAATAAAACCGTAATCCTCAAAAGGATGTGCCAGACTGAAGACTGTTGGGAGAATGCTCCAGGCTATCAGCAGCCCCCCCCCCCCATTTCTCTGAGCGTCCTCCGGTGAGCTTTGCTCTGGAAAAGGCACCCCCTTCCTCTCCATGGCACTCCAGCAGCATAAACCAGCTTGGTTTATGCACACTAATCTTCTGGCTTAACACAGCAAGAAGAATGAAGCATCATAGTTATAAACTGCTATTTATTTACACTATATTACATGGACATGGACTCTCTCATCCAGCTCCAAGAGAAAACAGGCAAACATGAAAGTACATCACATAATACATACAGATAGGGCTTTATCCAGTTCTCACGCTTCCTCACAAAAAGACTGTGTGATTTGCACTAATCACAAAATGCAGCCTCGGAGGAGTGAAATTGCTGGAAGTGTGAGAAAGAAGGCCACCTGCAGAAGAATTGCAGGAAGGGCCAGAAGCCCAAGAGCTCTGGGGCAGGAGGGACCAGTGGCAAGAATCGTACCAAGCCTAGCTCTACCCAGACACATGCTTTGATCACACCATGACCTCCCCAACTATCCAGAACGAAGCATCTTCGCCCTAGTGCATCATGAAGGTAAGACGTAGGAGGGGGGGATGATAGGTCAACTGTGATGTCATGCACTCCTCCTCCCCCAGTGTCGGGCACAATTCTGATTATGAGGAAGCAACAGAGCTCTCACTGTTGAGGATGTACAACCTTTACCTGCCAAAACTGTGGGTTCAGTTTCTTCCCTCTCCCGCCATACACCATTCCTCTGTGTCTGAGTCTGGATCTGGACATGGCATGTAAAGCATGGGCCATGGCATAAACAGCACAGTGGATGCTGTAACTGTGGCCTGTCATGCTCATTTCAAAAAATGATCCAGGAAGGTTCTCCAGCTTCTCTTCTCCAGTGCAAATATTCCCCTCCACTTTGTCTGTAGTGATATCTGGAAATACACATCCAAAGGCCTGTTGCCAGAAGTCCCTGATAAAAACGTCCCCATCTGTGCTGGAAGGGTTTCTGTGCACAACATACTGATGAAATCCTGGTGGGTTTCTAAAGTGAATTTCAAAGGCTATAGCACCATTGAATACTCCTGAATCCCAATTCCTTTGAAAGACAAATGATGCAAACTCAACCTGGGCCGTTATTATCCATACTTTACTTTTTACATTATTAATCAAGTCATCATGTTTTGATAGGTATGGAAGCCATCTAAAATTTGCCATGGAATAAGACTCTCCAGAGGTCACTACTACGTTAGCTTTGCTGCTAAATATTTTGTCTTGTATATTGGCCGCCCGTTCTAGCAAGCCATACATTTCAGAAATAAAACTGAAATCAGGGATTCTTTCTATGAATGCAAAGCAGACACCACTGTTGGTAAACATGGGGAAAATAGTTTGCACAAATCTTTCTCCATTCTCATTGTCCGTTGCAATGACTCCAATCCACGTCCACCTGAAATGCAGAAGCAAAGAGAGAATTCCCTCATACTGAAGGGCTTCTGAGGCTGCCATCTGGTAGAAGGGAAGCCCTGGGCTTTTATCATTCATCACTGGAGCAGAGCCATAAATGAGCTAAAAAGTAAATGGAGGAAGAGAAGAGACAAAGTAGAGTTCTTTCACAGTATTCATAATCATTATGTGGAGAACCCTGTTGGTCAAATATGGCCTTTGCCAACGTTTTGGGGTTTGTGTGGCTCTCTCTCACATATACAAAAGACAAACATGCAGATGGGCTGAAAACTGGGATTATCTCCCATTTGTGGTTTTCAAACCTTTGATTTGATGACTGGAGAGGGGCACTGTGTTTGGTTTGTTTTATTTTATTTATAAATCTTGTTAACACTTTGATGACTAAAGCAGGACATTGCCATTGTGTCTATTTTACTGTTTAGGGAAGCTTTTAATGTTTGACGGACGATTGTATTTTAATATTTTGTTGGAAGCTGCCTAGAGTGGTTGGAGAAAACCCAGCCAGATGGGTGGGGTATAAATAAATTATTTTTATTATTATTAAAAAACAAAACAAAGATTTTTTTTATGTCATTGTAAAATTTGGCAGGGTCTTGTACAATAGATAAAACTGAATGGGGGAACATACCATGCCCCCAACATCAGATTTCATGGACATTATCTGGCTTTGTCAGAATTGCAACTTGGGTTAGATGCACATTTCTTCTCTGGAGCTTCATCTTTCTTCTTCATGATGCACATGCCCTATCACACAGCAAAACTGTGCTGATTCTTCTCAGACTTTATTTATGAACATTTATTTCACTAGTGAATCATCTGCTAACTACTCTTACATACCATGCCCCAAACAGCAGATCACCTAGACATTATCTGGCTATGTAAAAATTGCAAGCAATTTCCCGTTTCCAACAGCAACTCAATTTGGATACCCTCCTCACTAAGCAGAAATTGCTACATAACTAAAAACCGCTGGTGAGGTAGAAGCCCACTCTCCCATCAGAGGCTTTGGGATTTCAGTGGTGTAGATGTGTGTGTCAGACAGGGGGAGTGACATATATTTTTTCTGGTATTACAACCTTTCCCCTTATTCAGGTTTCTTTCTTTCTTTCTTTCTTTCTTTCTTTCTTTCTTTCTTTCTTTGTTTCTTTCATCTATTATAATTATGTACCGCCTTTATGTTCCAAGGATCTCAAGGTGGCGTACATGGTTCTTCTTCCAATTTCATCTTTCTGGTATTGCAACCTTTCCCCTTATTCAGGTTCCTTCCTTCCTTCCTTCCTTCCTTCCTTCCTTCCTTCCTTCCTTCCTTCCTTCCTTCCATTATAATTATGTACCACCTTTATTTTCCAAGGATCTCAAGGTGGTTTTAATGGTTCTCCTTCCAATTTCAGCTTCACCCTGAACTGCTGATACACCCTGAACTGATGCCAAGGAACCTGCCTCTTTCTCTATGCAAGCTAATAGAGGTATTGTACATAGGTGTCCTACCTGCGGAATCTTAAAGATATCCAAAACAGTAGCCACATAAAAGGAGATTTCAGAATCCAGTCCCCCAATGACCCCTGCCAGATAACTTTCAACATCACATATATAATTAGGGACAAATTTCTTCACCATGGATAAAAGTAGCAGCGTGGCAAGGTATGTGCTCCTTGCATTGGAATAGCTGTCATATAAGCGAAAGCCCAAGGTGATGTTGGGTAGGATGTGAGGGTCTTCGTTGATCTCCTTGACTGCAAATGCCAAGGTCACGATGTGCTGGTAACCCTTAGGCACCACCCTTGAATGAGAATTGCAAACTGTTTTAGTAGGAATATCAACAGTTATTTCCTTTTCAATATCAACACAGCAGTTAATCATACTGAGTTCAGTGGGGTTAACTCTCAGTCTGCTCTACTGTTGAACAGCTCTTATGAATAGAAAATTATTTTTGATGTTTAGTACAAATCTCCTATCTTGTAACTTGAATACCCTGATTTGGAGCAAGAGAAAACAAGCGTGTTCCATCTACCTGGTGACAGCCCTTGAGATATTTGAAAATGGCTATCATATTTCCCCTCAGTCTCATCATAACTAACATACCAAACTCCCTCAACCGCTCCTCATAAGGCTTGGTTTCCAGATCATCTTTGTTGCCCTCCCCTGTACATGTTCCAACTTGCCAATATCCCTTACACACCTGAAGTCTTTTTCTGACTCTTACAACATCTCTGGTCTTTCTGGTCTCTCCCTGTAATGTCCTCATTTTCATGAGGCAGTGATGGTCCTTGGAATTCACTGCATTCTATACTTCTTAATAAGTACCTTTCAGTGATGAAACAAACAGTAGCGTAAGATCAAAAAATGAAACCATAAGAACCTTCAGTATCAGAACAGGTTTTTAAAAAATCATTCTTAGTAATACTCTAGTTCAGATAAAGTTTATCAATATTGGCTATTCAAAGGGGCTCTCCCAGACACACAAATATACATCATTTTCAATACATTTCTATTCATTTCCCTATCCAGAAATTGGAATTTACCCCATATTGTCTTAATTCACAAGAGATTCCTGAAGTTTTTTGCCCCACCATATGTCCCATTCAAATCTAAAGTGGTTTTCCCCAGGTAAATTAGAAGAAGTTTGCAACTCTATGTTTGATCATTCCTCTGCTGTAATAAATGAGTGGCTTAGTACTTACACAAGCTCTTCAGGCAGCACTGGTGGGGGTTCCTCAGAGAATGTTGCTGGAGAGGCGATGAAGCCACCATGGGAAACAATGCCACCAATGAGGAACTCTCCTGGCTGATGATACGTGTGAAGTGGACTGTGTGGACCTTGGAGTCTGCATTTCTCTAAGTGACCCTGACATACTTTGTAAGAAAACAGTTCCAGCAGCAAGACCACTAAAATCACCATTCTCAATTCAAAGGCAACTGTTTGATCTACACAGAAACCACTATATCTCTGGCAATAGCATAATTAACTTCTCCAAGATAAAAGCTGTCTCATTTGAATGGTACTTTATTTACCTGAAGCGATACAATCTGGGAGTATCCAAGATCAGACTTGAGGCTCCCAGACCCTATTTAAATTATTCTGGTAATTTTAGTATCCCTTGCGTTACTTTTGCCAGTGGCCAGTGAAAGTCCACAGGGGTTTTTGAGAAGCCACAGCTTTAATTATAGCCCTGTTAATAACCAAGCTGGAATGTAGTTATTTATTCAATGCTTGCAAACCCCTGTGGTATTGCAGAAGAAAATGTGTTTATCACATATATGGAAATATTGTGTTAAATTCCCTTTCAGTGGATAATAAGGGGCCAGTGGTGTATTGGTGAAGTTAGGAGTTCATAATAGAAGACCTTGTAAACAATGGAGACTCCAAAATGTAGTACGGTGTTGTCAGCATCTTGAAATTTAACTGAGTAGACCTGGATTCACATCAACCACGTGGCATGAGAACAATGGCTGCTCACCACTTTTCCTGGGGGCGAGAGTTGTTTTCCCTCACTCTCAGCATCCTTCCCCGATAGCCTAGGCACACTGGCCTTTGAAGGGAAATTCTCCTTGGCCGGTGGATCTCAAAAGGGTTGGGTCTTTCCAACCCAAAAGGCACTATAAATGGGCCGCTCACTGGTGTCTCATGGAGGGCACTGCCTTCCTGGCTGTAGGCAGTGGCTGCTGTCTCATCTGGCCTGGCAGTGAGGCTTAAAAGGGCGGTTGCAGGAGGCTCTCGCAGCACGGCTGGGTGAAGAGCGACGCCCTCCCACCCTCCCTTATTATTTCCAATTACAATTCGCAATTCCAATCACAATTCATAACACACACATCTATACTAAAAATGCAATCCGTGCACAGCAGTCAAAGTTTAATTTATATTTTGTGTGTTATTTCATATATTAAGAAAGGAGATGATTTGTCCCCTTCCTCCGCCCCCAGATGAGAACAGGAATTGAATCCCGATGGGTGCTGTTTGCATAGGAGCACCCTGAAACTAGCTGGATCAAATTTTCCCCCAAACCAGCTGCTAAGCAGAAGTTTCTGCTTTCTGCACGGGGGGCATAATCTTACAGACACTCATTAACAAACCTAGTTAGCTTGCTGTATAACAGTGCAGATGTCTACGCAGAAATAAGTGTTTTAAGATTTAATGGGCCTTACTCCCAGATAAGTGAGTACAAGCTGGCAACGTAGGCTCTGGTTTATGTTAGAAACTAAGAGAAAGCAGTGGTTTTGTGCCCTTAAGAGCTGTATAACAGGAGGTATAATTCAGAGGTTAAGCCTGGATTCCAGAAAGCTGAGGTCCATTATGGGAATACAGATGCAATCTGAAGATTCTCTTTCCTCTTTGATTCCACTTTCAATCTGATTAAACTCTGGTTGACTTGTATTCTCCATTCATCATGGTTAGTTCTAATAAATTTTATCTGCTAATCAAACGTTGGCTGAAGGATGCCAACAGTCAGTGGAAAGTCCAACAATGTACTTGCCAGAAATATAATACGTATTTGTATTAAGTATATAGTGTTCTGATCCATCACTTGTGTTGGTGAAAATAAAACTTTTCAGTTGTGGCTTTGTCGAATGCTTTGCCCAGTGAACTGTGCATGGTTCTTTGCTGCCATCTTTTCCAAGCACCAGTGCAGAAATCATTCACACTTTCTTATCTAGTTCTCTGAATTTCAACAAGGAGACCTGATTCAGACAAAATCTTCCAGGGAGGGAACCCATTTCAATGGGGGATAAATTATTTCACAGTACATAGATAATCTATGGAACTCACTGGCATAGGAAACAATGGTGGAGACAGTGCATTTGCTTTTGGATACGGCTGGAAGGTTTAATCTCGCTGTAAACAAGTGGTACAGTGACAATAAAGTATTTCTATTTCCCACAGGAATCTGGTTGGTCAGTGTGAGTACAGGCTGCCTTATGAGATGGGCCATTGGCCTGACTCAAGAGAATCATCTTACATTTCTACGATCTTGAGTATGGATAGGTTGATGATGAAATCTGACGGTGAGCAGTAGAGAACAATAGACCATAAATGAATACTTAAATATTCCATGAACTGCAATAGTACAGTTTCACATTATGCTGAAAGCTGTGAGAATTAAGGCTAGATACAGATTTGCTTACATGTATATTTTGACAAGAATTGCTCTGAGTCTTCTTGTCAACACACAAGAATAATGTATGTGGAAATGTATTCCTCAAAGCAGTGAATTTTACAAAGAAAATTTCAACTATGGGAATCTGGAGTCTAGAAAAAATTGTAAAAGGGAGCAGCTGAACTTATATTTCCAACTATTCTACTGTAAACACAGAGAAAAACACAAAATACAGCAGATGACAGGTTTCTCATTTCTTTAATTTTTCTTCCTTATTAGCTGTTCCCTATTGTTCAGCTCAGGCCTCAGAATGATTATGTAACATTTGGGGAAGAAGATGCAACCCAGCAACCCACCACCGGAGGCTAAGATGGAGAAGATCTCCACAGCTACCATGTATTTTCCCTTGGTGCTCAGGTAGGAGGGAATAAAGGACAGCCAAACACTGCAGAAGACCAACATGCTGAAAGTGATAAACTTGGCTTCGTTGAAACTGTCTGGTAACTTCCTGGCAAGGAAAGCCACAACAAAACTGACTGTTGCCAGGCAGCTCATGTAGATGAGGACACAGTAAAACATGGCCACAGACCCTTCATTACATTCTAGTATCATTTGTTCTGTCATTGAGTGCATGTCCACATCTGGGTATGGGGGAGAGGTTGCCAGCCACACAGTACATATCCCTGCTTGAACTATGGAGCAGGAAAGGAGAATGGAGTGGCCTAGTCCTTTCCCCACCCATTTCCTCATCCTGGATTCTGGTTTTGTAGCCATGAAGGCCAAAACCACTGTGAAGGTTTTTGCCAGGACACAAGAAACAGCAGTTGAGAAGATGATGCCAAAAGCTGTTTGCCGGAGGAGACATGTGACCTTCTCAGGTCGGCCAATGAAGAGCAATGCAGAAAGGAAGCAGAGCAGGAGAGAGATGAGCAGAGCGTAGGTGAGGTTTTGGTTGTTTGCAATGACAATGGGTGTGTTGTGGTGCTTCATAAATATACCTAGTACCAGAACTGTGATCAGGGAAAGGAAAAGAGAGAAGCAGGCTAAACTGATGCCCAAAGGTTCTTCATAAGACAAGAAGCTGATATCCTTGGGTAGGCATGCATCCCGGTTTCTGCTTGGATAGTCTTTGTCTGGGCATTTATGGCAGTTATTCATATCTGGGGGGAAATAAAGAAATTAGCTCATATCATGTCAACTTTCTGAAATGTTTACTTTCTGTCTGAGAAGAAGAGAGCTCTCTTTAAATCAAAACACATATCTAGTACTGTCTGGTGCTCTGCAAAGTGCTATTACTGATTTTAATTGGTTCAGAGCTGTGTGGTGCCAAAGGCAGAGCCACTAACATATAAATGTTTATTCACACTATCCTTGATGCAGCCTGTGTAAGTCAGAAGGAGTAACAAGGCCCCCTCTAGATATGATTTGAACCACATACCATCCAATTACTCTCAATGCATTGTCATTGTCATTTGATTGGCATATTTAAACTACAGTGGTACCTCAGGTTAAGTACTTAATTCGTTCCTGAGGTCCGTTCTTAACCTGAAACTGTTCTTAATCTGAAGCACCACTTTAGCTAATGGGGCCTACTGCTGCTGCCGCGCCACCGGAGCCAATTTCTGTTCTTATCCTGAAGCAAAGTTCTTAACCTGAAGCACTATTTATGGGTTAGCGGAGTGTGTAACCTGAAGCGTATGTAACCTGAAGCGTATGTAACCTGAGGTACCACTGAAAGGCAATGATCACAAAGAGGCAGGATAATGCATACAGTAGATTATCTATTTTGAAACGTAAACTCAGCTATCCTTACAACACCTTTCAATTATTACTGCTGAGTCTGGATCTATTTAATCTATTTATTTCTCCTACCATCCTGGTTTGCAATCTTCCCCTCTGCACATGGGATGCAATCGTAGCAGCAAGGTGGCTGTCCCTCCTTTACTTTCTTGCTGGATCCTGGAAGACATCTCTCAGTACAGACAGAAAGAGGCTGAGTCTATACCATAAATGAAAAAGCAGAAGGTAACTCTTTTTTAAACTTTAAGAAGATAACTCTTTTTTAAAGACTAATGTATCCATTCCTAATGCCCAGTCACTTGCTCTTTACACCTTTCCTCTCAGCTCTCTCCTTCACTCTCTCAATCTTCACCACTTCTCCTGCTTCCTCCCCTTCCACTTATGAACTTAGAAGACTAGCGGTCTCCTGTACCTGCTGCTGTCGGTTCCCATTTTCTTGCTCTGGTATTATTATACCTCCCTTTCCCAACCAGCTCATTCCTCCACCTTTTAGCAAGAAAGGTGAAATCTTGGGGCTTATCTATTAATGCATCCTCTTTAACTCAGTTTGAAATCAGTATTTTGTAAATGTAAAGATATCCTAATTCTTATGTTTATATTAATATAGATTTCTATTTTTACTTAAAATTCACATTGCAGTCTTCCAGAGGAAAGGAAAACCCATTAGTTACTCCAACTAACCACTTATGTGCACTCTCTGATGTAAGATTGCTTCAAGGTCAAACAGATCATCCACTTCATAGTTTCTGTGAAGAGTTTCAGAACTTACAGGGTTAACAGTTCTGAGTGACGTCTCACATCATGAGGCGTGGCTATGTTTCACATACGGGAATCTTACTGTGTATGTGAGTTCTCTTTCTGTTCTGATCAAGAGAGGCGAGAATTGTGCGCGTTGTCGCCGGGTGTTTAAGGCTGAATTTACGATGTTGTGCCACACGATTAAAGGCTGTTAGAGATAAGAAAGAAGCCTGCGTGCAAGTCTGATTTATTACCCACACAGTGCAGCAGTTTCTACCGTTGCGTAACACTCTGCTAAAGGGCCAAAGAGGCTGGAGGATTTTTCGACCGGCACGGACAGCACAGTGGCGCAGCTGAGAAGAGTGCCGGACGCCATTTTGGCCGCATAGGTTATGGAAGCTAGCAAGCTTGGAAGCTGCTGCTGAGACGTCCCTGTGTGTGGGGGAAGCCAGCTGAGGAGCCGGGAGCCGGAAGGAGCTGCTGTTCCGTGAGTACGCTCAGCCCCAGGGGAGGAGATGGCAGACAGCCATGAATCATATACCGTCCCGTTCGAAAAGTTAAACGGACAGAACTGGGAGGAGTGGAGCAGGAAGCTGAAGGCCTGGCTGGTAGCCAAGGGGCTGTGGGAGGCGGTCCTAGGGCCCCCACTGCAAGCTGCAGCCGGTGCAGCAGCAGCAGATGTCGCGGCTGCTCATGCCTCGCAAAGGCGCAACCAGAAAGCCCTGGGAGCTATAGTGCTCAGTTTGGAGGATTCACAGCTACCTTTGGTGGAAGGGCTTGAGACTGCTTTTGAGGCCTACCAGGCACTAGAAAGAGTGCACCACAGGACAACAGCTGGGGCAAAGATCCACACCACTAGACGCCTGTTTGAGATGAAGTTGCGTCCAGGTGGCAGCATCAGACAGCATGTAACTGAGATGCTCTCTGTTTTCAACCAGTTGAGGCTGTTGCAAGTCAACTTTTCAGAGGAGCTGAAAGTTTATATTTTGCTCAGCTCTTTGGACAAAAGTTATGACAATTTGTGTCTAACTTTGGAGTCGATGAATCCCGCAGAACTTACTCTGCAGTATGTGACAGGACGCTTGTCTGACGAAGAGGAACGCCGTGTCAGAGAGGGCCGAGCTGGCACAGGAAGCCCATCCGGTTGCAGAGGGGGGGCCAGGCCAGCTGAAAGCTCTGTTCAGGCTTTCTCCACTCGTCAATGTTATGTCTGTGGTTCCACCAGTCATCTACGAAGATCCTGTCCGCAGAGAGGCAGAGAGGCCGGGCAGGATGCCTCCAAGGTCGTTTCCCATGGGAGCCAGTCCAGGAGAGGAGGCCAGCGTGGGAACGCGAAGGGAGGACGTGACTCAGAGTGGAGACAGTCCTTATCATCTTACTGCTTCTATGGCAACGCTTAAGGACAACTCCAGTGAGGACAGGGTGATGCACTGGGTTATCGATTCTGGAGCCAGCCATCACCTGATAAGAGCGACACCTGGTGTCGAGATGCGGAACTGCAGAGCTGTTTCAGCTGGGAAAACTGTTGAATTTGCTGATGGGTCACAAAGGCCATTGTCTAACGTGGCAAATGTTTTTGTTTCCTTTTTACAGGTGGAGCTGGAAGTCTACGTTGTGCCAGAGATGCATTGTTGTCTTTTATCTGTACCTGCTCTTGTAAAGGAGGGTTATAAGGTTTGCTTTGAAAATGATGTCTGTTCCATTTCCAGGGGTGGGAGACAACTTGTCAACGTGCCATGTAAGAACAATCTCTTTGTTCTGGAGACACCTCTGGAGGGTGAGGAGGACGCCGAGACAGCACAAGCGAAGTGTGCTAGTGTTCCCAGTCATGATTCTTGTGTTCACTTGTGGCACAGGAGAATGTCGCACTGCAGTTTGGAAGATGTTCAGAAGTTGCCCAGATGCACGAAGGGTTGCAAACTGAAAGCATGTGGGAAATCCCTAGAGTGCAAAGCGTGCAGAAAGGCAAAGGTACAAAGGTGCAGTTATCCCAGGATAGAGAACCACAAAACCTTTTGAGCTTGTGCACACAGACCTTGTTGGGCCCATGGAGAGTCCGAGTCTGGGTGGGGCCAGGTTTGTGCTGACGCTGACAGATGATTTTAGCCGGAATGGCTGGTCTTTCTCGCTGAAGACGCAAAGCGAGGCAGCGCAACTGATTAAAGATTGGGTTGCGGAGGTGGAACAACGGTTCTCCACCAAGGTGCAGGGGTTCAGGAGTGACCGTGGGGCAAAGTTTACTGGGTCTGCTCTGAAGAAGTTTTTCAACCAGAAGGGAATACGTCACAGGGTGACGGGTGCTGAGTCTCCTCAGGAGAGAGGCGTGGCAGAGCACAGGAGTAAAACACTGGCTGAAGCCGTCAAGGTTCTACTGTGTGACTCTGGGTTGCCTCAGAGCTTTTGGAGTGAGGCGTGGAAAGCTGTCAATTTTACGATGAACAGGTCCTATAACCCGGTTATAGGTGACACACCATTTTTCCTGTTGCACCAGAAAAAGCCACAGGTGCATTTCTTCCGTGTGTTTGGTTCCCAAGCCTGGGTGCCTGTACCAAAGGCTCAACGGAAGGAAGGTGGTCCGAGGTACCAGAAAATGATCTTCTGTGGGTATGAACCTGTGAGAAAGGGGTGGAAGTTTGCATATCCAGAAGGTGATCAGACCAAGCTTCTGATCAGTAAGCATGCTGAGTTCTGTGAGCAGCATGGTTGGTCAAGACTCAATGATGGTCCTGACGTTCTCTCAGAATGTCTGTCTGATTCTGAGGAGGAAGGAGAGTCAGAGGCTGAACCTGTTGCTGAGGACCAAGTCTCTGAACAGGGTCAAGAACAGGGTTGGGTTTCTCCGCAGGTTGTTAAAAGAGAGCCCAAGAGTGAGCCTTCGTCTCCTGTTAGCAAAGTGCAGAAGGCCCGAAGACGCAGTAAGTCAGAGGGGGAGTCTTCTGATGTAGAGGACACACTTGCTGACCCCAGTGGGTCAGGAGGAGCACCTGAGTTTGTGCTCAGACGATCTGCACGCACAACGAAGGGGGTGCCACCTGAGAGGTTTAAGGTCACTAGCGCGTGGGTTGGTTTCGCGCAGTGCGAACCTGGGAGGTCTGAGGAGGTTCAACAGTTGCCTGAGACAGATGCCAGAAGGGGGAAAGAGGCAATGGAAAGTGAGTTGAACTCAAAGAGATCTGTAAATGGGTGTTCACAGTTTCCCTCAGGATGCGAGACGAGAGGGGGTGTGAAGAGTTACAGAAGTTACAGGGTTAACAGTTCTGAGTGACGTCTCACATCATGAGGCGTGGCTATGTTTCACATACGGGAATCTTACTGTGTATGTGAGTTCTCTTTCTGTTCTGATCGAGAGAGGCGAGAGATGTGCGCGTTGTCGCCGGGTGTTTAAGGCTGAATTTACGATGTTGTGCTACACGATTAAAGGCTGTTAGAGATAAGAAAGAAGCCTGCGTGCAAGTCTGATTTATTACCCACACAGTGCAGCAGTTTCTACCATTGCGTAACACTCTGCTAAAGGGCCAAAGAGGCTGGAGGATTTTTCGACCGGCACGGACAGCACAGTGGCGCAGCTGAGAAGAGTGCCGGACGCCATTTTGGCCACATAGTTTCCTGGTCTTTCACCACGTACACCCTCTTCTGCAGGCAAAATAAATGCAGAGGCCCTGATTGGCTGGGGAAAAACCCTGCACTCCTATCTCCAGGCCTTTTCATAGAAAAACTGGTTTTTGACCTAGATCAAAGCACCCATATTCACACGAAGGTGCTCTGTGTTCTGTTTTGTATCATCCTTAATAAAATATTTTCCTTTACTCATTTTGTGGCTTCTAGCAGCAAGCTTTTGGCTCTTAATCTGGTACTTGGATGCATTCGTCATGTTCTACATAGTAACTTGCAGTTGAAAAGACAGTGAGTAGACATGCAGGTGAATGATCATTGCTTATGCAAGATTGAATCTCTTTGGAATTATCTAACAATTCGGCCCTACCTCATTAAACCAACTGTGCCATGTTATGGCATCTTCATCAAGGATGAATGATTGGCCTGGAGGAGCCTGTGGATCTATCCTCCCAACTCTCACTCTGTGCAAACTTTGGTTGGAGAATATAATCCAATTGACAATATCCAAGCTAGATGCTGCCTCTCCATTCTGGTTGATGAAGACCACATCTCCTGCCGTATTGTTAAATGAGATACTTCTCAGAAAGTGATGGAGCTAGATTGAATACAGAAGAGGCAATTGTTTGGAAAAGACTGCAGTTCTAATACAAGACTGAGGTATCTTTTTTCCTGTGGGCAGGACCCATCATTCTGCCCGGATGCTGAGGTCCAGCGCCGAGGGCCTTCTGGCGGTTCCCTCATTGCGAGAAGCAAAGCTACAGGGAACCAGGCAGAGGGCCTTCTCGGTAGTGGCGCCCGCCCTGTGGAACGCCCTTCCAGCAGATGTCAAAGTGATAAACAACTACCTGACATTCAGAAGACATCTTAAGGCAGCCCTGTTCAGGGAAGTTTTTAACGTGTGATATTTTACTGTATTTTTGGTTTTTATGGAGGCCGCCCAGAGTGGCTGGGGAGGCCCAGCCAAATGGGCGGGGTATAAATAATAAATTATTATTATTATTATTATTATTATTATTATTATTATTATTGCAAGAGGTGGGTGGTGATACAGTCAACTGTGAGTAGAGTCTGGTCCAAGGATGGAGAGACCACCAGTTTTCTCTCTTCCACATCCCTCTCTCTCCCTCTCCCCTTATTTACAACCTTTCTTTATCTCCCCTGCCCCACACCAATTTCCCTCTTTCCCGCTTCATCTCAGGAGACACAACAGTGGTATGTGACCACCTGCTCTGAGGGAGGATTTGGTGTATATGGGATAGGGAGAATGCTGAGCATCTCTCTCGGCCATGACTACTGCTTGTTATCTGTGAATACAGTGGCATCTCAGTGACCTCCCAACTTCTGTCATACAAAACCTTTTTTTCTCTGAGAGCAATGAGCAACATTTGGAAACCCATACTTTATCAGAGAATAACAGGTCTCTTCCAGTTGAGGATGTTCAGCCTATTACCTGCCAAAACTGTAGATTCTGATTCTTCCCTCTCCCTCTGTACGCCATTCCTCTGTGTCTGAGTCTGGATGCAAACATGGCATGTAAAGCATGGGCCATGGCGTAGACAGCACTGTGGATACCGTAACTGTGGCCTGTCATGCTCATTTCAAAAAATGATCCAGGAAGGTTCTCCAGCTTCTCTTCTCCGGTGCAAATATTCCCCTCCACCTTGTCTGCAGTCATATCTGGGAATACACATTCAAAGGCCTGTTGCCAGAAGTCCCTGATAAAACCATCCCCATCTGTGCTGGAAGGGTTTCTGTGCAGAACATACTGATTAAATCCTCGTGGGTTTCTAAAGTGAATTTCAAAGGCTATAGCACCATTGAATACTCTTGAATCCCAGTTCCTTTGAAAGACAAATGAAGCAAACTCAATCTGGGCAGTTGTTATCCATACTTTGCTTTTTATATTGTTTATCATGTCATCATGTTCTGATAGGTATGGAAGCCATCTAAAAGTTGCCATGGAATAAGATTCTCCATTTGCCACCATAACATTAGCTTTGCTGCTAAGAATTATATGGTTTATAATTGCCCCCTGTTGTAGCATGCCATTAATTTCAGAAATAAAACTAAAATCAGGGATTCTTTCTAGGAATGCAAAACACACACCACTCTTGGTAAACATTGGGAAAATGGTTTGCACAAATCTTTCTCCGTTTTCATTGTCCATTGCAATGACTCCAATCCACGTCCACCTGAAATGCAGAAGCAAAGAGAGAATTCCCTCATACTGAAGGGCTTCTGAGGCTGCCATCTGGTAGAAGGGAAGCCCTGGGCTTTTATCATTCATCACTGGAGCAGAGCCATAAATGAGCTAAAAAGTAAATGGAAGAATAGAAGAGACAAAGTAGATTCCTTTCACAGTATTCATAATCATTTTGTGGAGATCCCTGTTAATCAAATATGCCCTTTGCCAATGTTTCAGTGTTTGTTTGCCTCTCTCTCAGTTTTACAAAAGACACACATGCAGATGGGCTGAAACCTGGGATCATCTCACTTTTCTCATTTTTAAACCTTTCACTTGATGACTTTCACAGGGGACTGTGTCTGTTTTAGTTTTAGTTTTGGAAATTTTGTTAACACTTCGATGACTGGAGCAGGGCATTGTGTCTACTTTACTTTTAAAAAACCAAACATTTTTTGAGTCATTGCAAAATTTGGCAAGGTCTTGCATAATGGATAAAACTGAATGGGGAACATACCATGCTCCAAGCTGCAGATTACCTAGACATTATCTGATTTTGTCAAAACTGCAAGTTGGATCAGATTCATATTTCTTCTCTGGAGCTTCGTCTTTCTTCTTCATGATGCACATGCCCCATCACACAGCAAAACTGTGCTGATTCTTCTCAGACTTTATTTATGAACACTTATTTCACTTGCAGAACTGGATTTTATCTTCAATTTTCCATAACTTCTTTGTGTTTGGTGCAATAAAGAAGAATAATTATGGTACTGGAACCTACCTGTCAGTTGTTTCAGCTATAAGCCATTTCCCCCCTCTTTCCCAGCAGCTTTTTTGAGATGCCCTGATCACTAATTTTACTATTGGCACCTACCTGTCAGCTTTTATCCTGTAAGCAATTTCCCCTTTACCCCAGTTACTCAATTTAAACAACCTCCGCACTAAGCAGAAAGTACTGCATAACCAAAAAGCAGCTGGTGAGGGAGAAGCCCACTTTCCCATCACTGGCCTTTGGGATAACAGAGTTTTAGATGTGTGTGTAAGACGGGTAGGCGGGCGGGGAGTGACATTTTTTTTCCTGGTATTGCACATTTCCCCTTATTGATGTTTGTTTGTTTATATTATAATTACATACAATCATTATTTTCCAAGGATCTCAAGGTGGTTTACATGGTTGTCCTTCCAATTTCATCTTCACCCGGAACTGATTCCGAGGAACCTGCCTCTTCCTCTATGCAAGCTAATAGAGGTATTGTACATAGGTGTCCTACCTGTGGAATCTTAAAGATATCCAAAACAGTGGCCACATAAAAGGAAATTTCAGAATCAAGTCCTCCAATGACCCCAGTCAGATTATTTTCAACATCACATATATAGTTAGGGACAAATTTCTTCACCATGGATAGAAGCAGCAGTGTCGCAAGATATGTGCTCCTTGCATTGTTATAGCTGTCATATAAGTGGAAGCCCAAGGTGATATTGGGTAAGATGTGAGGGTCTTTGTTGATCTCCTTGACTGCAAATGCCAAGGCCACAATGTGCTGGTAAATCTTAGGCACCACCCTAGAATGAGAGTTGCAAACTGTATCAGCAGGAACATCAGCAGAGCTATCATTTTACATAACAGCACAGCAATTAATTATATTGTGTTCATTCGGATTAACTCACAGTCCATTCTACTATTCAACAGCTCTTATCAATGAAAAATTCTTCCTGATGTTTAGTTGAAATCTCCTCTCTTGTAACTTGAAGCAGCTAATTTGAGTCCTAACCTCCGGAGCAAGAGAAAACAAGTGTGTTCCTGGTGACAGCCCTTGAGATATTTGAAAATGTCTATCATTCCTCCCTCATTCTCATCATAGCTAAACATACCAAACTCCCTTATCTGTTCCTCATAAGACTTGACTTGGTTTCCAGACCATCTTTGTTGCTCTCCTCTGCACATGTTCCAGTTTGTCAATATCCTTCTTATATTGTGGTGATCAGAACTGGACACAGTACTCCAGGTGACCAAGGCAGAACAGAGTGTACTATTACTTACTTTAATCCGGACACTATACTTCTGTTGATGCAGATCCATTGAGTTTTTTTGTCATGTACTACTGGCAAGCCAAGTGTTCATCATCTTAGATTGCATTTGTCCCTGTTGAAATTCATGTTGTTACTTTTGTACCAATCTTTTAAGGTTAATAGTATGTAGAGTAGGGGTTGCTAATGTGGGGCCCATGGGACGACTTCCCTTACATGTCTGAGGTCTTTTTCTGACACTTACAAAGTCTCTGGTCTCTCTGGTCTCTCCCTGCAGTGACTTCTTTTTCATGAGTCAGTGATGGTCGTTGGAATTCACTAAATTCTATACTTCATAATAAGCACCTTTCAGTGCTGAAACAAACCTTAGTTTAAGTTCAGAAAATGAAAGCATAAGGATATTCAGCTTCAGAACAGGTTTTTCAAAAATACATTCTTACTAACACTCTAGTTCAGATAAGGTCTATAAAAATTAGCTGATCAAATGGTTCTCCCAGACAGATAAACATTCATACATTTCAAAACATTTATATTTATTTTTCCTATTGAGAAATGGGAGCTTCTTCAGTATTCTCTTAATTCCCAAGACATTCTTATGGATTTTTACATCAGCCTATGTCCCACTGATTTGCAAAGTTGTTATTCTTAGGTAAACGGGTAGAGGTTTGCAGCCTTAGTCATTACTCTCAGGCTGTGACTCTAGGTCTGATCGTTTCTCTGCTGTAACGGAAGAGTGGCTTAGTTCTTACACAAGCTCTTCAGGCAGGGTTGGTGGGGGTTCCTCAGTGAATGTGGCTGGAGAGGAGATGAAGGCACCATGGAAAACAATGCCACCAATGATGAAATCTCCTGGCTGATGATACGTGTGAAGTGGATTGTGTGGACCTTGGAGCATGCATTTTGCTATGTGAGCCTCACATACATTATAAGAAATCAGTTCCAGCAGCAAGAACACTAAAACCACCATTCTCACTAAAAAACCAACTCTTTGTTCTACATGGAACCCATGATTTCTCTAGCAATATTATAATTAACTTCTCCAGGATAAAATTGTATCATTTGAATGGTAGTAACGTTTCCTGAGATGATGCAATCTGGGAGTATGTAAGATCAGACTTGTGGATCCCACACCCTATTTAAATTATTCTGGTTAATTTTGGTATCTTTTATGTTACTTCTGCAAGTGGCCACTGAAAGTCCACAGGGTTTTTTGAGGAGCACCAGATTTAATTATAGCCCTGTTAATAACCAAGCTGGAATTTAGTTATTTATTCAATGCTTGTGAACCCCTGTGGAATTGCAGAAGAAAATGTGTTTGTGACAGATTCAGAACTGTTGTGTTTAATTCCCTTTCAGTAGATAATAAGGGACCAGTGGTGTATTGGTGAATTTTGAAGTTTGAAGTTCATAATAGAAGACCTTGTAAAAAATGGAGACTTCAAAATGTATTATGGTGTTTTCAGCATCTTGGAATTTGGTTGAGTGGACCTGGATCCACATCAACCATGTGGCATGAGAACAATGGCTGCTCACCACTTTCCCACGGGGTGACAGTTTCGTAACCTCACTCTCAGCCTCCTTCCCCGATGGCCTAGGCACACACATATGCTGGCCTTTGGAGAGGAATTATTCTTGGCTGTTGGATCTCAAAGGGGAGGGGTCTTTCCAACCCAAAAGGCACCATAAATGGGCTGCTCACTGGTTCCTCCTGGAGCGCCATGCCTTGCTGGCTGTGGCTATTGTCTGCTGCCTTTTCTGGCCTGCAGTGAGGCTTAAAAGGGCGGTATGGCTGGGTGAAGAGTAACACCCTCCCACCCTCCCTTATTATTTCCACTCTCAATTTGGGTCAATTAATTATCATGCTTTTAAAATGTATTTTCCTTTTCAGGTCATGATCTAACATAGCTTTTCTCCCTAAGGGTCATTCCATCTAACCACTTCATTTTTCTTGTACCTGCTGACCTTGCTATGGTTGATAACAGTTGCCATATTCAGATCTGGGAAAGAATTTGCTTGTAGACAAGTTGGCTGGCCTGGAGTTTTAGACTCACTAATAGCAAAACATCAAAACTTTTGGTGATTAAACCATTGGGTAGAATCTCAGTCTTCAAGCACTGGGTAAAGTAGCAAATTACCCAGTACCAAACCAGCGATCTATTCTGGGTACCCCGTTAGCTCTACCTGCACCCAAAATTGCCCTGAGTCCCGGCTGGTTGATCACCCCAGGTTGAAGGTGATGGAACTGTGCAAAGCCCTCATATCTGTGCCATTTTCTGCCCCCATTACCCAAATGACTTCACCAGCCACTGGTGCCTAAAGCTCTGTACAAACTGCGACGCAGAAACCTGAAAGATGGTCTAATGTTGTTTTAAACTGTATTTAATAGGCTGAAGGATGAATGATTAATACTTAAATATCCCTGCTGTAACCAACTGGCAATTGCAGGTTCAGGGAACCTGTGGCTCTTTAGACAGAACACTCTCCCTGAATATGGAGAGGCAATTGTTTTTTTAATAAAGGGAGAATGATATTATAGCTTAACACACACATATTCTAAAAATGCAATCTGTGCACAGCAATCAAAGTTTGATTTGTAATATTTTTGTGATATTTCATATAATAAAAAGGAGATGATGGATCCTCTTCCTCCACCCCCAACTGAGAACAGAAATTGAATCCTGATGAGTGCTGCTTGCATAGGAGCACCCTGGAACCAGCAGGATCAAACCCTGCCCTAACCAACTGCTGAACAGAGGTTTCTGCAGGGGACATGATGGTGAAATAGACCCTGGCAGCCTTCCTATCCACCACTCAACCATTCAAAACTCCAGATCACTCCACGTGGCCCATCTCAAAATGGGACAATCTTCACTTGACTTGGCCCAAGCTTTACATGATCCAGTTTGGATTGGTCTTCATCCAAACCGCTGACAATCCCTTGTGACAGCAAAGTCTATTGTTCAAGAATGTGCAATATTTCAGCTCCATTGGATCAGCCTGGGTTATACAATCAGGAGACTGGGGAAACTTATCCTTATTAACTTTTTCCACCATGTATAAATGCATATTAAATAACTGACCATTTACTATTATTCTGTGACAGCCAAAATCATCTGCTAGAGGTGGCTGCCTCATGCTGTCTAATGTTTGGGATGTCACTGAGTGGAAACCTGCCCAGAAAGCCTTGCTGAAAGGCTTCTAATGGTAGCCTTTATCTCCTTGTTCTTCAAAGCATAGATGGTTGGGTGTAGCAAGGGGGTGGCACAGGTATAGAAGACAGAAAACACTTTATCGATCATGAACCGGGCTGATGGACGCAGGTAAATAAACAAACAGGGCCCAAAGTACATGGTGACCACAATGAGGTGAGAGGTGCATGTGGAGGCAGCCTTGGTGGTCCCTTCAGAGGGACCCCTGGAGTGGATTGTGTAGAGGATGAATCCATATGAGATGAGCAGGCCAATAAAAGAAACTAGTGACAAAATTCCACTGTTGGTGACCATCATGACCTCCAAGGGATTTGTGTCAATGCAAGCCAACTTGATGACCAATGGGAGGACACAGAAGAAGCTGTCCACTTGATTTTGCCCACAGAAAGGCACATTAATGATGAAACGCAATTGCACAGTGCCATGGAGGAGCCCACCAGCCTATGAGGCAAGGAGAAGTGCCATGCAATGAGGCCGGCTCATGAGGCATAATGGAGGGGATGGGAAAATGCCACATACTGTTCAATTGCCATGGCTACCAGCAGGAGCATCTTGCAGCCTACAAACACATGGAGAAAGAAGATTTGTGCCATGCAGCTCTGGAAGGAGATGATCTAATGTTGGGCAAGGAAATCCAAGAGAGATCTTGGGATGGCAAAGGAGGATAGGCAGAGGTCCAGGAAAGCCAAGTGACCTAGCAGAAAGAACATGGATCTGAAAGACAGTGATCCTGGAAAATGGCTGAGAAAATGAGAGTGTTGCTAATAGAAGACTGCAAAATTAGCATGGTGTGGTCAGCATCTTGGAATTTGGCTGAGTGCACCTGGATTCACACCAGCCATGTGGTATGTGTGCAATGACCACTCTTTGCTGTTCTGGGGATTACAGTTGTGTCCCCTTCCTCTTAGCCTCCTTCCGCAATGGCCTGGGCAAACGTTTGCCCACACCCCCATGGGCAAATGCCTCTATGATTCCGGAGAGGTTGAATTGGTGCCCCATGCTCTCCTGTATTACTCCTTTTATAGAGCCTTATGCAAAATCTCTCCTAATACTGTCAGCCTATGTCAGCTGCCACCATAGGGAGAAAGAGGATTCTTAAAGTCTCTCAGACTCCACAGTTCATCCAGACCCAGGTGATGGTGGACAGGATTCCCAAAGTTGCTTAGCCTGACTTTCCAGCTTTTTGGTGAATTTTAATTCAGTGTCCAAATACATTCAGTGATGCTGATGTCTCTGGCTTCATCTGCAAACTTCAGCATTTTATTTTTAAAATATGTATTCTGCTTCACTTCCACTAGGGCAGGGGTTGGGGATGTGTGGCACTCCAGATGTTGATGGATTCCAAAACCCACCAACCCTAGTCAGTATGGAAAATGGTCAGCAATGATGAGGGCTGTAGTCTAGCAATATCTGGAGGGCTATAGGCTTCCCATCCCTGCTCTAGGGGGATTGAAAGCAGATAACAAGAAAAGAAATAATATGTTTTACTGTGTTAAATTGGCTGGGGAACACAGCCAGAAGGGTGGGTTATAAATAACAAAGTTATTATTATCATTATCATTATTATTAGTTCTACTTCCTTCCATTCCTGTCTCCACTTGAATACTTGGACTTTCTGCAAGGGGGGCACATAATCTTACAGACAATCATTAACAAACATAGTTAGCTTGCTGTATAACAGTACAGATGTCTACGCAGAAATAAGTGTTTTAAGATTTAATAGGCCTTACTCCCAGAGGAGGGAGTACAAGCTGGCAACATAGGCTCTGGTTTATGGTTGAAACTAAGAGAAAGCAGTGGCTTTGTGCCTTTAAGAGTTGTATAACAGGAGGTATAATTCAGAGGTTAAGCCTGGATTCCAGAAAGCTGAGGTCTGTTATGGGAAAACAGATGCAACCTAGGTCTAATTTTATCTGCTCATCAAACATTGGCTGAAGGATGCCAACAGTCAGTGGAAAGTACAACAATATACTTGCCACAAATATTATACATATTTGTATTTGTTTGGGGTTTTTTGCAGTTTAGTTGCACTGCAGAAAGCTTGCTGGGGAGACCACGTATTACAAGGAACTCAAAAATAACTTTTACAAGGTTTTAATAACAAAAATAAAAACTCCTTTTACACTAAATATATCAACAAGCATGACCCAACCACCAACCCATCCCCCAGGGTACTGAGAGAGCTAGGTGCTGCTCTTTATATATTATACCCAATTGCTGATACAGCTTAATTAACATAACATAGCAGCAATTGCTATACTGTTTCACAGCTGTAAAACTGGGTCTTGTTATTTGCTCTGGCCCTACACATCTTGTGAAACAATAATGAACCTTCACATTTAAAAAGACAATTCAACAGTATTAAGAATATAGTGTTCTCATCCATCACTTGTTTTCTTGAAAATAAAACTTTTCAGTTGTGGCTTTGTCAAATGTTTTGCCCAGTGAACTGTGCATGGTTCTTTCTTGCCATGTTTTCCAAGCACCAGGGCAGAAATCATTCACACTTTCTTATCTAGTTCTCTGAGTTTCACCAAGGAGACCTGATTCAGAAAAAATCTTGCGGGGAGGGAACCCATTTCAGTGGGGGATAAATTATTTCACAGTACATAGATGATATATGGAAATCAATGCCATGGGAAACAATGGTGGAGACAGTGCATTTGCTTTTGGATACAGCTTGGAGGTTTAATCTCACTGTAAACCAAGTGGTACAGTGACAATAAAGTATTCCTACTTCAGGTTGATGATGAAATCTGACTGTGAGCAGTACAGAACAATAGACCATAAATGAATACTCAAATATTCCATGGCCTGCAATAGTACAGTTTCACATTATGCTGAAATCTGTGAGAATTAAGGCTAGATAGAGATTTTGCTTACATGTATATTTTGGCAAGAATTGCTCTGAGTCTTCTTGTCAACACATTCTGCAAGAGAATAATGTATGTGTAAATGTATGATTGTTTTCCTCAAAGCAAATAAGTCAATTTTACAAAGAAAATTTCAACGATGGGAATTCGGACTCTAGAAAAAATTATAAAAGGCAGCAGCTGACCTTATATATCCAAATATTCTAGTGTAAACACAAAGAAAAACACAAAATGCAGCAAAGGGCAGGTTTCTCATTTCTTTAATTTTTCTTCCTTATTAGCTGATCCCTATTGTTCAGCTCAGGCCTCAGAATGATAATGTAACATTTGGGGAAGAAGATGCAACCCAGCAACCCACCACCGGAGGCTAAGATGGAGAAGATCTCCACAGCTACCATGTATTTTCCCTTGGTGCTCAGGTAGGAGGGAATAAAGGACAGCCAAACACTGCAGAAGACCAACATGCTGAAAGTGATAAACTTGGCTTCATTGAAACTGTCTGGTAACTTCCTGGCAAGGAAAGCCACAGCAAAACTTACAATGGCCAGGCAGCTCATGAAGATGAGGACACAGTAAAACATTGTTACAGACCCTTCATTACATTCTAGTATGATTTCTTCCATCACTGAGTGCATGTCCACATCTGGGTATGGGGGAGAGGTTGCCAGCCACACAGTGCATATCCCTGCTTGAACAATGGAGCAGAAAAGGAGAATGGAGTGGCCTAGTCCTTTGCCCACCCATTTCCTCATCCTGGATTCTGGTTTTGTAGCCATGAAGGCTAAAACCACCATGAAGGTTTTTGCCAGGACACAAGAAACAGCGGTTGAGAAGATGATGCCAAAAGTTGGTTGCCGGAGGAGGCACGTCACCTTCTCAGGTCGGCCAATGAAGAGCAAAGCACAAAGGAAGCAGAGCAGGAGAGAGATGAGGAGAGTGTAGGTGAGGTTTCGGTTGTTTGCAATGACAATGGGTGTGTCATGGTGTTTCATAAATATACCTAGTACCAGAACTGTGATCAGGGAAAGGAAAAGAGAGAAGCAGGCTAAACCTAAGCCCAAAGGTTCTTCATAAGACAAGAAGCTGATATCCTTGGGTAGACATACATCCTGGTTCTTGCTTGGATAGTGTTTGTCTGAGCATTTATTACAGTCATTCATATCTGGGGGAAAATAAATATATTAGGTGATACTTTTCAGCTTGCTGAAAATTTTATTTTATGTCTGAGAAGAAAAGAGACTTATTTAATTCAAAGCACATGTTTTGTACTGTCTGATGGTATTAATGGTATTGTGCTGTCTGATGGTAATATGGTATTGTTGCAAACTAAGCTTTCTCTGTCTCATGGATATGCCAATAAAACACATGAGACTGTGAGGGGAAAAGTCCAAAGTGTTTAATTCTGCACAAAACAACTAAACATCATATAAAGAGTTCCAAACAGTTTTTTACGTTTGGCATAAATTCCACACATTCCATTAAGTTTAATTTCCTATCCAATCAAAACACTTTGTTTGCCTCACCCCATTTCCTCCTAATGCACTTTGTTGTCTCCTTATGATTAGTCCAAATCACAGTTTAAATGAAGGAGTTTCCTCATGGTCTGCTAAAATTTTATTTCAGGATTCGATTTCACCTCAGTATTGTATTTCACTCCAGTTACCGGTAATAGTCTGACCACAGTCTGAGCATACTCAGTATGTCAAAACGTTATATGGTATGAGTCTCTGTACAGTGGTACCTTGGGTTACAGATGCTTCAGGTTACAGATGCTTCATGTTACAGACTCTGCTAACCCAGAAATAGTACCTCAGGATAATAACTTTGCTTCAGAATGAGAACAGAAATTGTGCGGCAGCAGCACGGCAGCAGCGGGAGGCCCAATTAGCTATAGTGGTACCTCAGGTGAAGAACAGTTTTAGGTTAAGAACGGACACCAGAACAAATTAAGTTCTTAACCCGAGGTACCACTATATTTAATTACCACAGTATTCTTGAATTTAATTGGTTCAGAGTTATGTGGTCCTGTAAGTGCCACAGCCAGTGCCGTTGCCATCTGAATGTTTATTCACACTAGCCTGGGTGCAGCCTGTGCAAGTCAGAAGGAGTGCCAAGGCCCCCTCTAGATATGCTCAGGACGCAAGATAGAAATGTGCAAAGAGAAAGGCACGCTTGGCCAATCCACATCATGATAAACTCTGTTCCGGAAACCAAAGTCCCCACTGTGGAAGGACGTGTGGATCCAGAACTGACCTCCACAGTCACTTACAGACTCATTGTTAAAACTGTGTTTATGGAAGACAATCTTGAGTGATCAATCAATCAATGAGTGATCGAAGAAGAAGAAGAAGAAGAAGAAGAAGAAGAAGAAGAAGAAATGCTTTGAACCACATACCATCCAACTGGCATATTTAGATTATCTTGAAGGCAATGATCAGAAAGAGGCCACTCACATTTCTGTAATCAATAAAGTTGTGGCGCAAAATTTTGCCCAATAGCCTTAAACCAAGATTCTGTGTCAGTGTGAATTTTATTCTAACAAGGAGCTGGTTTGTGGGTCTTGCCAAAGAAGAAGAAGACTAAGAAGAAGACGAAGACGAAGACGAAGAAGAAGAAGAAGAAGAAGAAGAAGAAGAAGAAGAAATGCTTTGAACCACATACCATCCAACTACTCTGGATGCATGGTCATTCTCATTTGATTAGCATATTTAAACTATCTGAAAGGCAATGATCAGAAAGAGGCAGGATCACACACACAGTAGATTATGTATTTTGAAACGTAAACTCAACTGTCCTTACAACACCTTTCAATTATTACTTTTGAGTCTGGATCTATTTATTTTCCCTACCATACTGGTTTGCAATCTTCCCCTCTGCACATGGGATGCAATCGTAGCAGCAAGGTGGCTGTCCCTCCTTCACTTTCTTCCTGGATCCTGGAAGACATGTCTCAGTACAGAGAGAAAGAGGCTGAGTCTATTATATAAATGAAAGAGCAGAAGGATCAGCAAGAGAACAATGAGTTTGGAAATCTTCATGTTCCTGGGCCCCTCTCTATGATGCAAAGCTGAGTCAGCCTTTCAGCAATATGTAGAATGGCTATATATTTTTAGTAGTAGTAATGGTTGAAGTGATGTCATACTCCCTCTATTGTTCTGGGATGTGTAGGTTTTGTGATTACATAGCAGTTCCCCACTTTTTAGCAAGAAAGGCAGAATCTTGGGGCTTATCTATCCTCTTTTCTTCAGTTAAAAATCAGTATTTTATAATGTTAAGAAATATTTATAAAATATTCACAAATATAATAAAATAAAATATTTGCCTTTATTCCTTGAGTGACTTCTAGCAGTAAGCTTTTGGCTCTTAATGTGGTACTTGGATGCTTTGGTCATATTCTACACAGTAACATGTAGTTTAAAAGACAATGAGTAGACATGCAGGTGAATATTCATTGCGTATGCAAGAATGAATCTCCTTGGAATTATCTAATTATACAGTCCTACCTGATTAAACCAACTGTTCCATGTTATGGCATCTTCATCAAGGATGAATGATGGGTTTGCAGAAGCCTGTGGATCTATCCTCCCAACACTCACTCTTTGCAAACTTTGGTTGGAGAATATAATCCAATTGACAATATTCAAGCTAGATACCACCTCACCATTCTGGTTGATGAAGACCACATCTCCAGCTGTATTGTTAAATGAGATACTTCTCAGAAAGTGATGGAGCTAGATTGAAAACAGAAAAAGCACGTTTGTAAAAGGCTGCAGTTCTAATACATGGCTAAGGTATCTTTATGCTGTGGGCAGGACCTACAGCAAATGGTGGGCGGTGATACAGTCAACTGTGAGTGGAGTCAGGTCCAGGGATGGAGAGACCACCAATTTTCTCTCTCCCACATCCCTCACTTCGTTTTAACAACCTTTCTTTATCTCCCCCTCCCCACACCACTTTCCCTCTGCCCTCTTCATCTCAGGAGACACCACAGTGGTGTGCAACCACATGCTCTGAGGGAGGATTTTGTGTATATGGGATAAAGAGAATGCTGAACATCTCTCTTGATCATTACCGCTGCTTCTTATCTGTGAATGCAGTAACATATTAGTGGTCTGCAAACTTCTACCATGGAGTGATTTTCCTTGTCTGAGACGAATGAGCAAGTTGACAACTTTTTGGAAACCCATATCTTGTGGGGGAATAACAGGCCTCTTCCAGTTGAGGATGTTTAGCCTATTACCTGCCAAAACTGTTGATTCTGATTCTTCCCTCTCCCTCTGTATGCCATTTCTCTGTGCCTGAGTCTGGATGTGAACATGGCATTTAAAGCATGGGCCATGGCGTAGACAGCACAGTGGATACTGTAACTGTGGCCTGTCATACTCATTTCAAAAAATGATCCAGGAAGGCTCTCCAGCTTCTCTTCTCCGGTGCAAATATTCCCCTCCACCTTGTCTGCAGTCATATCCGGGAACACACATTCAAAGGCCTGTTGCCAGAAGTCCCTGATAAAACCGTCCCCATATGTGTTGAAAGGGTTTCTGTGCACAACATATTGATGAAATTCTGGTGGGTTTCTGAAGTGAATTTCAAAGGATATAGCACCATTGAATATTCCTGCATCCCAGTTCCTTTGAATAACTACTGAAGCGAACTCAACCTGGGCCGTTATTATCCATACTTTACTTTTTATATTGTATGTCATGTCATCATGTACTGATAGGTATGGAATCCATCTCAAAATTGTCATGTAATAAGATTCTCCATAGGCAATTATTATATTAGCTGTGCTGCTAAAAATTTTATGAATTATAATTGCCCCCTGTTGTTGCATGCCATTTATTTCAGAAATAAAACTTAAACTGGGGATTCTTTCTAGGAATGCAAAGCAGACACCTCTCTTGGTAAATACTGGAGAGATGGTTTGCAGAAATCTTTCTCCATTGTCATTGTCCATTGCAACGACTCCAATCCATGTCCACCTGAAATGCAGAAGCAAAGAGAGAATTCCCTCATACTGAAGGGCTTCTGAGGCTGCCATCTGGTAGAAGGGAAGCCCTGGGCTTTTATCATTCATCACTGGAGCAGAGCCATAAATGAGCTAAAAAGTAAATGGAAGAATAGAAGAGACAAAGTAGATTCATTTCAAAGTATTCATATACATTATGTGGTGAACCCTGTTAGTCATATATGCGCTTTGTCAACATTTCAGGGTTTGGTGCATCTCTCTCAGTTATACAAAAGACATACATGCAGATGGGCTGAAAACTGGGATCATCTCCCATTAGTGGTTTGGAAACCTGTGCTTTGCTGAATGGAGAGGGGCACTGTCTCTTTTTTACTATTTTTATGAATCTTGTTAACACTTGATGTCTGGAGCAGGGCATTGTGTCTACTTCACTTAAAAACAAACAAAAGTTTTTTTATGCTATTGCAAAATTTGGCAGGGTCTTGTGCAATGGATAAAACTGGATGGGGGAACATGCCATGCCCCCAACAGCAGATTTCCTGGATATTATCTGGCTTTGTCAGAATTGCAACTTGGGTTAGATGCACATTTCTTCTCTGGAGCTTCGTCTTTCTTCTTCATGATGCACATGCCCTATCACACAGCAAAACTGTCCTGATTCTTCTCAGACTTTATTTATGAACATTTATTTCACTTGTGAATCAGCTGCTAACTACTTTCACTGTTCGCCTGCGGAACTGGATTGTATCTGCAGTTTGCCATAACTTCTCTGTATCTTTAATTATGTTGGGTGTGCTAAAGAGGAATAGTTATTTTTTTGGCTCCTACCTGTATGTTTTTTGTAGCTGTAAGCATTTTCCCCACTTCCCCAGCTTATTTGACATGCCCTCCTCACTAATTTTTCCACTGGTGCCTAAAATCTTATTTCTTTTATCCAGTAAGCAATTCCCCCCTTTACTCAGCAGCTCAATTCAGATACCCTCCTAACTAAGCAGAAAATGATGCATAACCAAAAACTGCTGGTGAGAGAGAAGCCCACTCTCCCACCAGTGGCATTTGTTATATACTGTAAGTGATCTAAATTTGTGTGTAAGACGTTAGAGTTACATATTTTTTTCAGGTATTGCACTAAAGGTAAAGGGACCCCTGACCATTAGGTCCAGTCGTGACCGTCTCTGGGGTTGCGGCGCTCATCTCGCTTAATTGGCCGAGGGAGCTGGCATACAGCTTCCAGGTCATGTGGCCAGCATGACTAAGCCACTTCTGGCAAACCAGAGCAGCGCACGGAAACGTCATTTACATTCCCACAGGAGCGGTACCTATTTATCTACTTGCACTCTGACGTGCTTTTGGACTGCTAGGTTGGCAGAAGCTGGGACAGAGCAACGGGAGCTCTCCCCATCACGGGGATTCGAACCGACGACCTTCTGATCAGCAAGCGCTAGGCTCTGTGCTTTGGCCCACAGCGCCACCCGCGTCCCCACAGGTATTGCTACCTTCCCCTTTATTCAGGTCTGTCTGTCTGTCTGTCTGTCTGTTGTTTGCTTATATTACAATTATGTACCATCTTTATTTTCCAAGAATCTCAAGGTGGTGTGCATGGTTCTCCTTGCAATTTCATCTTCACCCAGAACTTATGCTGAGGAACCTGCCTCTTCTCTATGCAAGCTAATAGAGGTATTGATCATGAGTGTCCTACCTGCGGAATCTTATAGATATCCAAAATAGTTGCCACATAAAAGGAGATTTCAGAATCCAGTCCCCCAATGACCCCAGTCAGACTATTTTCAACATCACATATATAGTTAGGGACAATTTTCTCCACCATGGATAAAAGCAGCAGTGTGGCAAGATATGTGCTCCTTGCACTGATATAGCTGTCATATAAGTGGAAGCCCAAGGTGATATTGGGTAGGATGTGAGGGTCTTCGTTGATCTGCTTGACTGCAAATGCCAAGGCCACAATGTGCTGGTAACCCTTAGGCACCACCCTAGAATAAGAGTTGCAAATGTATCAGCAGGAACTTCAAAATAAGTATTATTTTACATATCAACAGAGTAGTTAATCATATTGAGTTCAGTGGGGTTAACTCTCAGTCTGATCCACTATTGAATAGCTCTTATCAATAGAAGGTTCTCTCTGATGTTTATTTGAAATCTCCTTTCTTGTAAATTGAATACCCTGGTTTGGAGCAAGAGAAAACAAGCGTGTTCCACCTTCCTGGTGACAGCTCTTGAGATATTTTACAATGGCTATCATTCCTCTCCTCAGTCTCATCATAGATAAACATACCAAACCCCTTCATCCGTTCCTCATAAGTTTTGGTTTCCAGACCATCTTTGTAGCCCTCCTCTGCACATGTTCCAGCTTGTCAATATCCTCCTTAAATTGTGGTCATCAGAACTGGACACAGACTTCAGGTGACCAAGGCAGAATAGAGCAGGACTATTATTTCCTTTCATCAGGACACTATACTTCTGTTGATGCAGATCCCTTGACCCTTTCCACATGTACTACTGGCAAGCCAAGTTTTCCTCATCTTAGATTTGTGTATTTGTAGGTACCACTCTTACTTTTGTCCAAGTTTTTAAATATTTTAAACTCAGTAGTATCTAGAGTAGGGGTTGCTAATGTGGGGCTCATGGGACGTCTTCCCTTACATGTCTGAGGTCTTTTTCTGACACTAACAAAGTCTCTGGTCTCTCTGGTCTCTCTCTGCAGTGACTTCCTTTTCGTGAGTCAGTGCTGGTCGTTCTATACTTCATAATAAGTACCTTTCAGTGCTGAAACAAAGCTTAGTCTAAGTTCAGAAAATGAAAGCATAAGGACATTCAGCCTCAGAACAGGTTTTTAAAAATACATTCTTACTAATAGTCTAGTAGTTCAGATAAAGTCTAGCAAAATGGGCTGCTTATAAGGCCTCTCCCAAACACACAAGCATGCATACATGCATTTCAATACATTTATATTCATTTCTCTATCCAGAAATGGGAATATCTCCTATATTCTCTTAATTCACAAGACATTTGTTCCTTTTTTTTTTGCACCAGCACAAGTCCCATTCATATCTATAGTGGATTCCCCCAGGTAAAAGGGTAAACATTTGCTACCTCACTCATTATTCTGAGGCTGCAACTCTAGGTTTGATCATTCTTTTGATGTAATACAATGAGTGGCTTAGTTCTTACAGAAGCTCTTCAGGCAGCGCTGGTGGGGGTTCCTCAGTGAATGTTGCTGGAGAGGCGATGAAGCCACCATGGAAAACTATGCCACCAATGAGGAACTCTCCTGGCTGATGATACGTGTGAAGTGGATGGTGTGGACCTTGGAGCCTGCATTTTGCTATGTGAGCCTCACATACATTGTAAGAAATCAGTTCCAGCAGCAAGAACACTAAAAACACCATCCTTAATACAAAGGCAACTCTTTGTTCTATGCAGAAACTATGTTTTTTCCTGGCAATACTAGAATAGGTTTTTCCAAGATAAAAATTGTCTCATTTAAATGGTAGATTAATTTCCTGAGGGGACACAATATGGAAGTATCCAAAATTAGACTTGCTGATCCCAGACAGTATTTAAAGAATTCTGGTTAAGTTGTAGTATCCTTTGTGTTATGTTGCCAGGGGCCAGAGAAAATATACAGGGATTTTTGAGGAGCAGCATATTAATTATAGCCCTGTTAATAACCAAGCAGGAGTGTAGTTGTTCATCCAATGCTCGGGATTCCCTGTGGAATTGCAGAAGAAAATTGCTGAAGAAAATATTCAGAACTGTTATTTTAATTTCCCTTTCATTAGATAATAATAGACCAGTGGTGTATGGGTGAATTTAGAAGTTAGAAGCTCATAATAGAAGACCTTGTAGCCAATGAAGACTCCAACATGTAGCATGGTGCAGTCAGCATCTTGGAATTTGGCTGAGTGGACCTGGATTCACACCAGCCATGTGGCATGTCTGCAATGGCTGCTCATTGCTGTTCTGTAGGATTACAGTCGTGTCCACTGGCTCTCAGCCTCCTTCCCCTGTGCCTTGGGAATGCATGTTTGCCCAAACCCTCAAGGGCAAATGCCCCTGTGATTCTGGAGAGGTTGAGTTGGTGCTCCAGGTCCTCCTGTATGACTCCTTTTATAGAGCCTTGTGTAAAATCTCTCTTGATTCTGTCGGCCTCCATGAGCTAGAAACTTAGGGAGAAAAAGTATTTCTGAAATCTCCCAGACCCCACAGTTCATCCAGGTGCAGCTGAGGGTGGTCATGATTCCCAAAGTTGCTGAGCCTGACTTTCTAGCCTTTTGGGTGAATTTAATTCAGTGTCCACCTTCATTCAGGGATGCTGATATCTCTGGCTTCTTCTGCAAACGTCTGCATTTTATTTTTTAAATATGTATTCTGCTTCACTTCCACTAGGGCAAGGGTTGGTTATGTATTCTGCTTCACTTCCAGTAAGGCAAGGGTTGGGGATGTGTGGCACTTCCAAAACCAACCAACCCCAGACAGTATGGAAAATGGTCAGCAATGACGAGGGCTGTAGTCTAGCAATATGTGGAGGGCTATAGGCTTCCCAGCAAAACTTTAGAGGATTAAAAGCAGATAACAACAAAAGAAATAATATGTTTGCCTGTGTTTTTATATCTGCTGTAAGCCACTCAAAGTGGCCAGGGAAAGCCAGGTGGGTGGGTTATAAATAATAAAATTATTATTATTATTATTATTATTATTATTATTATTATTAGTCCTACTTCCTTCCATTTCTGTCTCCACTTGAATACCCTGGACCTTCTGCAAGGAGGGCATAATCTTACAGACAATACTTAACAAGCATAGTCCACAGATGTCCACAGAGAAATAAATGTTTTAAGGTTTAATGGGGCTTACTCTGGTTTATTTGCATTCTCCATTCATCATGGTTAGATCTAATCAATTTTATCTGCTCATCAAACATTTGATGAAGGGTGCCAACAGTCAGTGGAATATCCAACAATATACTTGTCACATATATGATACGTATATGTATTAAGTATAGAGTGTTCTGATGCATCACAAGTATTGGTGAAATAAAACTTTTCAATTGTAGCTCCCTATCTGTCAAATAACTGGATGCGGGTGGCACTGTGGGTTAAACCACAGAGCCTAGTATTGGCCGATCAGAAGGTCGGCAGTTCGAATCCCCACAACAGAGTGAGCTCCCGTTGCTCGGTCCCTGCTCCTGTCAACCTAGTAGTTTGAAAGCATGTCAAAGTGCAAGTAGATAAATCTGGCGGGAAGGTAAACGGTGTTTCCATGCGCTGCTCTGGTTCTCCAGAAGTGGCTTAGTCATGCTGGCCACATGACCCTGAAGCTGTACGCCAGCTCCTTCGGCCAATAAAGCGAAATGAGCACCGCGACCCCAGAGTCGTTCATGACTGGACCTAATGGTCAGGGGTCCCTTTACCTTTACTTATCTGTCAAATGTGTTGCGCAGTGAGGTCTGCATGGTCCTTTGCTGCCATCTTTTCCAAGAATGAGAGGGCAGAATTCATTTACATTTTCTTATCTAGGACTCTGAATTTCTTCAATGAGACATGATTCAGAAAAAATCTTGTGGGGAGGGAAACCCAATTCAATGGCGAGTATGTTACAGTACATTGATAAACTATGGAACTCACTGACACAGGAAACAATGGTGGGGACAATGCATTTGCAGTTGGGGACATCTTGAAGGTTTCCCACAGGTATCTGGTTGGTCAGTGAGAGTACAGGCTGCGGGACCAGATGGGCCATTGGCCTGACTCAAGAGGATCATCTTACATTTATACATTCTTGGGTATGGAAAGGTTGATGGTGAAATATGACTGTTAGAAGAACAGAACAATAATTCATAAATGAGTACTCATATATTCCATTATGCTGAAAGCTGTAAGACAAGTTTGATCATTCAGAATTAAGGACAGATAAAGATTTCCTTGTATGTGTAATGTATGTGTAAACGTATGGCTGTTTTCCTCAAAGCAAATAAGTCCATTTTACAAATGAATTTTCAACTATGGGAATTTGGACTCTAGAAAAAATTATAAAAGGCAGCAGCTGAACATATATTTCCAAATATTCTACTGTACACAGAAAAAATCATGAAAGAAAGCAAAGGGCAGGTTCATTATTTCTTTAATTTTTCTTCCTTATTAGCTGTTCCCTATTGTTCAGCTCTGGCCTCAAAATAATTATATAACATTTGGGGGAAAAGATGCAACCCAGCAACCCACCACCAGAGGCTAAGATGGAGAAGATCTCCACAGCTACCATATATTTTCCCTTGGTGCTCAGGTAGGAGGGAATAAAGGACAGCCAAACACTGCAGAAGAGCAACATGCTGAAAGTGATAAACTTGGCTTCATTGAAACTGTCCGGTAACTTCCTGGCAAGGAAAGCCACAGCAAAACTTACAGTGGCCAGGCAGCCCATGTAGATGAGGACACAGTAAAACATTGTTACAGACCCTTCATTACATTCTAGTATAATTTCTTCCATCACAGAGTGCATGTCCACATCTGGGTATGGGGGAGAGGTTGCCAGCCACACAGTGCATATGCCTGCTTGAACAATGGAGCAGAAAAGGAGAATGGAGTGGCCTAGTCCTTTCCCCACCCATTTCCTCATCCTGGATTCTGGTTTTGTAGCCATGAAGGCCAAAACCACCATGAAGGTTTTTGCCAGGACACAAGAAACAGCAGTTGAGAAGATGATACCAAAAGCTGGTTGCCGGAGGAGACATGTGACCTTCTCAGGTCGGCCAATGAATAGCAAAGCACAAAGGAAACAGAGCAGGAGAGAGATGAGGAGAGTGTAGGTGAGGTTTCGGTTGTTTGCAATGACAATGGGTGTGTCATGGTGTTTCATAAATATACCTAGTACCAGAACTGTGATCAGGGAAAGGAAAAGAGAGAAGCAGGCTAAACCTAAGCCCAAAGGTTCTTCATAAGACAAGAAGCTGATATTCTTTTGTAGACATGCATCCCGGTTCTTGCTTGGATAGTGTTTGTCTGAGCATTTATTACAGTCATTCATATCTGGGGGAAAATAAATATATTAGGTGATACTTTTCAGCTTGCTGAAAAGTTTATTTTCTGTCTGAGAAGAAAAGAGCTCTATTTAATTCAAAGCACATGTTTTGTAATGTCTGGTGCTCTGTAATATGGTATTGTTGCAATCTAAGCTTTCTCTGTCTCATGGATATACCAATAAAACACATGAGACCGTGAGGGGGAAAGTAGTCCAAAGTGTTTAATTCTGCACAAAAGGTTCAGCTGGGGATAACTCCCTAAAACAACTAAACATCATATAAAGAGTTCCAAACAGTTTTTTACGTTTGGCATAAATTCCACACATTCCATTAAGTTTAATTTCCTATCCAATCAAAACACTTTGTTTCCCTCACCCCATTTCCTCCTAATGCACTTTGTTGTCTCCTTATGATTGGTCCAAATCACAGTTTAAATGAAGGAGTTTCCTCATGGTCTGCTAAAATTTTATTTCAGGATTAGATTTCACCTCAGTATTGTATTTCACTCCAGTTACCGATAATAGTCTCACCACAGTCCGAGCATACTCAGTATGTCAAAACCTTATATGGTATGTGTCAGGGGTTCAGGGACAGAGGCACAGGGTAGGCAGGAGATGGAGAGCGATGGGGATGAATCCCAGGACAGCGAGGAAGAGGATGACAATGACTCTAGAGATTCCATGAGTCTTTCCAGCGAATCAGAGGATTCCCAGAAGGGGGCGCCGGTGGTCAAGGCCAGGGGAGCCCCAGGGGGGACTTGTCAGGAGCAGGGGGCCAGCGGGGGATCCCAAAGTGGCAGCTGGGCGTCAGGACCAGCCTCCCCGCCAGAGTGCAGCGGAGGCGGTGGAGGTTCCAGTGTATCAGGGGAGGCGGCTCCGGCAGTAGAGAAAGGAGGGAGGTCGAAGCAAGCCACCCTCCCGGAAGGGGAGGGGAGTAGTGAAGGGAGTAGCGTAGCTGTCAAAAGGAAAGTTAGAGGTTGGGGGCGCGCGCCAAGTTCAAATGTAGAGGCGCGCGGAAGTACAGGGAGCCCGGAGGAGGGGCCAGGTCCCAAAGCCCGCAGGAGGGGGCAAGAGCAGTCTGATTCCGCGTCGGAGGAATCCAGGAGGGGCGAAACCCCAGCGGGCAGAAAGACCCTGCGGAAAAGGAAAGAGAGAAAGAGGTGGAGCAGCGCAAGCCTCTTAAACTGGTGCAGGGCGGGGACAGATTCAGAAGGGACTTCAGCGGTCTAAGCCTAGCAGACGTAGGGCTGCGCGCCTCGGATCTGAAGCAAACAATGAACTGCAATAAACACGTTTGTATATAAGAAAAGAAAGGCGTTGGTCTTTGGTGAGCTGAGACTTGAGGCAGCCCGGACAGTAAGTCCCTTCTCCAAAAAACTGCAAAAAAATTTTTTTTGCAAAGCTCACGAAGTTTCGCAGACATGACTACTGAGGAGCAGATAACGACCCTGCAAAACGCAGTCGCTGAACTCTCCGTTGCAGTACGGGTCTCTCAGAAGACAGTTGCCGAAGCAGAAGCGCGATGCCAGGATCTGCAAGCCAGGTGGGATCAGGCGTGCAAACAGGGGTTCCCGGGGTCCAGATCAGAGGGAATCGCTCTGGGACGAAGGGGGGGCAATTTAGTAGCCCACTTCGATGGGAACCTGAAGCATTATCCCAACTTCAGAGCAGACGTCCTATACGCGCTGCATTTGCTTCGAAAAGACTTCAAAGATGAGGAGGAGAAAGTAGGCTTTATTGTGTCCCACTTGCATGGGGAAGCTAGAACCTGGTTACGCAATTTGTGGCGCGAAGATGGTCTTGCCCGCAGGGACTCTGACGAATTTATCAAAGCCATGGACGCTTGCTTCCAATCTACCGTTGACGTTGATGTGGCGCGCCAGGAGATGCATGGATTGCGGCAGGGCAAGGCTACAGTGCGTCAGTACCATTCTCGCTTTTTTGCATTGCTGAATGTGCTGGGCTGGGAAAAAGACTCCCTGGCAGTGAGAGACTTGTTTTGGGAGGGGCTTCATGGCTCAGTAAAAGATGAGCTGGCTAGGGGAGACAGACCTCAAACCCTAGCAGACGTCGTCCAGAGGGCACTCACGATAGGGGTGCGCCACGAAGAACGCCCTTGGCACAGTGAGGAGGGGCGTCACGTCCGCCCACCAGCTAGAGCGCCTCCTTTTCTTCTTCCCAGGGACCTGGGACGTACAAATCCCTCGCCTATGCTGAAGGGAGGGGAGGAGCCAATGGAGCTGGGTCGTGCAAAGGCTCAGTCAGCTGCCGGAGCCTCAGCGTCCGGAGCAGTCAAGGCGAAGCCTCCTAGAGGGACCAGGAAGTGTTACATCTGTGACAGCCCACAGCACATGGCTAAAGAGTGTCCCCAGAGGCTCCAGAAGCACACTGCAGCCTTAGCAACAGTAACAGGGGAAGAGTTCCAAGGAGAACAGTTTCAGGGAAACGAGAATGCCTGGATGGAAGCAGAGATGCTGGGGCTCCACCAGGCAAGTCAGTGAAGCAGTCCCCAGCGCTTTTGCAGCCTACAGACCCCTTACCACCCAAGCCGGTGGTGCAGCTCACTGCTACTCTCCAGCTACCTAATGGACTCACCCTGGAAGTCCCCATTACGATTGACTCAGGGAGCAACGCAGACTTCGTGGGGATGCAGTTCATCAAGCAGCATCGCATAGCGCTACTACCAGCCACGCTGCCTCTGAACGTCGTCACGGTAGATGGCAGAAAGTTGCTGGGTGGGCAAGTGGTACAACAGACGCCACCCATGCTGCTGAAAATTGGGAATCATCGCGAGGTCATCAGTTTCAATGTCACCCAACTGTCAGACACGCCTATAGTGTTAGGCATGAGTTGGCTGGATAGACACAGCCCATCATTAGCGTGGTACCAGCGGCAGCTCACCTTTGGCTCGTCCTACTGCGCACAACATTGCATCCAGACAGGCCAGGAGGAGGAGGGCCAGGAGGAAGGGCAGCAGTTGCATCTAGGCATGGTGCAGGCAGTGCCCCACAAGTACAAGGGGTTTTTGGAGGTCTTCTGTGAAAAGGAAGCTGACCAATTACCACCCCACCGGCCCTACGACTGTGCAATTGACCTCTTACCAGGGGCGACGCTGCCGACTGCGAAGCTGTATTCCATGTCTGAAGATGAAATGCAGGAACTCCGGGAGTTCATAGATCACAATTTGAAGCGGGGATTCATCCGAGAATCCAAGGCCGTGGGGGGCAGTCCTGTGTTTTTCGTGAAAAAGAAGGACACGCCCCAAAAAAGGCTCATTGTGGACTATAGGGCCATCAACTCGATGACAAAGCCCAAGGCCTTCCCCATGCCCAAGATTGACGACCTGCTCGCGACGGTGAGGAAGGGGAGGATCTTCACCAAGTTGGATCTACGCGGAGCATACAATCTAATACGCATGAGGGAAGGTGACGAGTGGAAGACGGCCATGTTCACGCCGCTGGGCACCTATGAATACAGAGTTATGCCGTTTGGTCTCCAAAATGGCTCCCACTGTTTCCAAGCATTCATGCACCACGTGCTAGCAGGACTCCTCTACAAGAAGTGTGTATGCTTCCTCGACGACATTCTGATCTTCTCAGAATCGCAGGAGACTCACGAGAGAGACGTAAAGGAGGTCCTGCAGAGGCTACGGGAGCACAGGCTCTACGCCAAACTGGAGAAGTGCCAGTTCGACGTGACGGAGGTGGATTTCCTCGGCTACCGGCTGTCCGACAAGGGACTAGCCATGGACAGCGCCAAAGTCCGCGCGGTGTTGGACTGGAATAGTCCGCGCAATCGGAAGGAGGTCCAGAGGTTCGTCGGTTTCGCCAACTTTTACCGCAAGTTCATCAGGGGTTTCGCGAAAGAGACGGCAGCTATCACGGACACCCTCAGTTCCAAGAAGAAAAAGTTCACCTGGACGGACCAGGCGGAGCAGTCCTTCAGGAGACTTAAGAGTCTCTTCGCGTCCGAAGACCAGCTGCTACATGTGAATCCCGGCAGGCCCATGCGGGTTGAGACTGACGCATCTGACAGAGCAGTGGGGGCCGTCCTCTTGCAGGAAGATCCGCAAGGGAACTGGAGGCCCTGCGCTTTCTATTCCCGGAAGCTCAGCAAGTCGGAACAGAACTACACCATCTGGGACAGGGAGTTGTTGGCCATCCACGCGGCTTTCAAGGCGTGGCGGCACTTCCTTATCGGAGCCAAGCACACCGTGCAGGTCCGCACGGACCACAAGAACTTAGAGTATTGGCGCACGGCGAAGCTCCAGAGCCAGAGGCACATGAGATGGGCGGAGTTCTTTGCGGATTTCGATTTCCGGATAGAGTATATCCCGGGAGACAACAACGTCATAGCGGATGCGCTCTCCAGGAAACCGCAGTATCTCGAGGAAGCGGCACCAGCGGCAGCCAGGCACATTTTCGCACCGCAAGCGTGGGCGTGCGCTTCCGCCGCCGTGGACCTGGACGCGGTACGACGCGCGCTACAGACGGATCCGTTCGCACAATCCATGATGGAGGAGGTGCGAAGAGGGACAGCAAAGGACGGCGAATTCCAGATACGCGACTGTCAGGGGTTCAGGAGCAGAGGCAAGGGATAGGGAGGAAACAGAGAGCGAGGGGGAGGAGGCAGAAGAAAAGATGAGTGATGACGACGACCCGAGATCTCCGAGTCTTTCCAGTGAATCAGAAGATTCACAGAAAGGAGCACCAGTGGCCAGGGCAAGGGGGGAGCCTAGGGGGACACCCCAGGAAGATAGAGCCAGAGGGGACTCAGAGGGGAGCAGTTGGAAATCGGGACCAGCGTCACCGCCAGAGAGCAGGGAAGAGGAAGAGCGCCAGGGATCAAGCGCTGGCAGCTCACAACAGGGGGGAGGGCACGAGTCAGGAGTGGCCACACCTCCATCGGGGAGCGAGGAAACGGTCAGACGGAAGGTGGAAAGTTGGGCGCGCGCGCCAAGTTCAAATGCACAGGAAGGTGGCGCAGTAGGCAGCCCGGAAAGGGAGCCAGGTCCTAAAGCCCGCCGAAAGGAGGGAGAAGAGTCAGGGGAGTCAGCGTCAGAGGAATCCCGGAAGGAAGAGACCCCGGGGGGCAGAGGGACCCAGAGAAGAACAGTCAGGCGGAAAAGGTGGAGCAAGGCTAGGATATTAAGTTGGTGTACAAGGGGCGGAGACTCAGATGGAGCTTCGCCGATCTAACCATTAGACGTAGGGTTGCACGCAGCAGCTTGAGAATGGAAACTGTAACTCAATAAAGACTTTTATTTAATGATCGCTGGCTAGCGTGATCCTCTGTGAGCTAGGATCTGGAAGCAACTCTGACAGCGACGGTCTGCTGACCCGCAAAGGTGCTCTCTACGTGCCCGGAGACGATCTCCGCGCGAAGGTTTTACAGCAGTTACACGACGCACCCAGCGCGGGTCACTTCGGCAAAGAAAAGACGGCGGACTTAGTAGCCAGAGACTTTTGGTGGCCCCAGATGCGGGGAGAGGTCGCGGATTACGTCGCCAGGTGTGACATTTGTCAGAGGTCCAAGCCAGTGCACAAGAAGCCAGCGGGATTGCTGGAACCGCTGGAGACGCCACTACAGCCGTGGGAACGGGTGGCGCTGGACTTTGTTACTGATCTGCCCAGTTCGCGGGGCAAGACGGTGGTGCTTGTGGTTGTAGACCTGTTCACCAAGATGGCGCACTTCATTCCTTGCGCGAAGGTGGCAACAGCGGAACAGACCGCCAAGCTGTTCATAGACCACGTGTTCCGGGTGCACGGCTTACCGTGGTCCATCCTGTCCGACCGGGGTCGCCAATTCATTTCCAGTTTCTGGCAGAAGCTCCTGGGCATCCTGAATGTCAAGATCAACTTAGCGTCGGCGAGACACCCGCAAACCAACGGCCAAGCGGAGAGGGTCAACGCCATCATGCAGCAGTACCTGCGATGTTACGCCAATCAAAAGCCTGCAACTTGGGTGGACTACTTGCCGATGGCCGAGTTTGCCTACAACAACACGAAGCACGCGTCAACGGGGGTGACACCGTTCTTCGCCAACAATGGGCGACATCCCAGAACCTTCCCGGCGTTGGAGACAACGACGCAGGGGGAGTCGCAGGGAGCTGAGCATTTAGCAGCAGAATTGCAGGAGGTCCACGAGGAGCTACGACGGCACTTGGAACTAGCTAAACACGCCTACAAAGTGCAGGCAGACAGGCACAGGAGGGCAGGAGAAGACATCCAGGTGGGGGACTGGGTATGGTTAGCAGCCCAGGCGGTGCCGGCCAAGTCGTTAGCTAAGAAGAAGCTAGGACACAAACAGCTAGGGCCATACCAAGTTGAGGGCAGGATCAATCCCGTAGCTTTTCGGTTGACCCTCCCAGAAGGTTCCCGAATGCACCCGGTCTTTCATAGGTCGGTGCTTACACCCTACAAGGCCCCACACAGATTTCAGGAGCCAGGGACGGCACCAGACCCACGTAGAGAATCACCGGGGGGGGGAGTCACCGAGGACCCCGACACTCAACGAGGTCACGGAAATTCTGGACTCGAGATGGGGGGAGGAGGGAGTGGAATACCTCCTCGCCAGGGAAGGTACCCCGGCCAGCGCCAACAGTTGGGTGCCAGATTATGCTCTGGAGGAACCTCTTCTTAAAGACGAGTTCCATGCACTCTTCCCACACAGGCCCATGCCAGAGGAGTATTTTGACGACTGGCTTTTTACGCCCACACTTTCAGGCAGCACCTTCCGGGGGTTCTCCTCCACAGAGGAGACCACGCCGGAATCGAGCCCTCCAAGGGGATCGTGCTCGGGGGTGGACACGGACCGCTCTTATTGGTGGGACGATCAACCAGAAGTGGGGTGGCGAAGGGGGCCTTGGCAAGCAGCATCGCCTGAAGTAACAGGGGGAGGGAAGGGTTTGGAAGTGTTGGGGGAGGACCCCGGTTTCGAGCACGCATACACTGAACTGGAAGCAGAGGAGATCGACGTCGATGAACTGTATCCAGCGTCTACCCCCGCTACAACGGATCTCCCGGAACCTGCGCCCGAGCAGCGGGAGGGGGGAAGGGGGGGCTTCGAGGGGGGGATGGATGTCAGGGGTTCAGGGACAGAGGCACAGGGTAGGCAGGAGATGGAGAGCGATGGGGATGAATCCCAGGACAGCGAGGAAGAGGATGACAATGACTCTAGAGATTCCATGAGTCTTTCCAGCGAATCAGAGGATTCCCAGAAGGGGGCGCCGGTGGTCAAGGCCAGGGGAGCCCCAGGGGGGACTTGTCAGGAGCAGGGGGCCAGCGGGGGATCCCAAAGTGGCAGCTGGGCGTCAGGACCAGCCTCCCCGCCAGAGTGCAGCGGAGGGGGTGGAGGTTCCAGTGTATCAGGGGAGGCGGCTCCGGCAGTAGAGAAAGGAGGGAGGTCGGAGCAAGCCACCCTCCCGGAAGGGGAGGGGAGTAGTGAAGGGAGTAGCGTAGCTGTCAAAAGGAAAGTTAGAGGTTGGGGGCGCGCGCCAAGTTCAAATGTAGAGGCGCGCGGAAGTACAGGGAGCCCGGAGGAGGGGCCAGGTCCCAAAGCCCGCAGGAGGGGGCAAGAGCAGTCTGATTCCGCGTCAGAGGAATCCAGGAGGGGCGAAACCCCAGCGGGCAGAAAGACCCTGCGGAAAAGGAAAGAGAGAAAGAGGTGGAGCAGCGCAAGCCTCTTAAACTGGTGCAGGGCGGGGACAGATTCAGAAGGGACTTCAGCGGTCTAAGCCTAGCAGACGTAGGGCTGCGCGCCTCGGATCTGAAGCAAACAATGAACTGCAATAAACACGTTTGTATATAAGAAAAGAAAGGCGTTGGTCTTTGGTGAGCTGAGACTTGAGGCAGCCCTGACAGTATGATTGTCTGTACAGTGGTACCTTGGGTTACAGATGCTTCAGGTTACAGATGCTTCAGGTTACAGACTCCGCTAACCCAGAAATAGTACCTCAGGATAATAACTTTGCTTTAGAATGAGAACAGAAATTGTGCAGCAGCAGCATGGCAGCAGCGGACGGCCCAATTAGTTATAGTGCTACCTCAGGTGAAGAACAGTTTTAGGTTAAGAACGGATACCAGAACAAATTAACAATAGCTACAGCCAGTGCCATTGCCATTGCCATCTGAATGTTTATGCACACTAGCCTGGGTGCAGCCTGTGTAAGTCAGAAGAAGTGTCAAGGCCCCCTCTAGATATGCTCAGGACGCAAGATAGAAATGTGCAAAGAGAAAGGCACACTTGGCCAATCCACATAATGATAATCTCTGTTCCGGAAACCAAAGTCCCCACTGTGGAAGGACGTGTGGATCCAGAACTGACCTCCACAGTCACTTACAGACTCATTGCTAAAACTGTGTTTATGGAAGACAATCTTATTCAGCTATGAGTGATAGAAGAAGAAGAAGAAGAAGAAGAAGAAGAAGAAGAAGAAGAAGAAGAAGAAGAAGAAATAATGCTTTGAACCACATACCATCCAACTACTCTCAATGCATGGTCATTCTCATTTGATTGGCATATTTAGACTATCTGAATGGCAATGATCACAAAGAGGCAGGATCAAACACACAGTAGATCATCTATTTTGAAACGTAAACTCAACTGTCCTTACAACACCTTTCAATTATTACTTTTGAGTCTGGATCTATTTAATCTATTTATTTTCCCTACCATACTGGTTTGCAATCTTCCCCTCTGCACACGGGATGCAATCGTAGCAGCAAGGTGGCTGTCCCTCCTTCACTTTCTTGCTGGATCCTGGAAGACATGTCTCAGTACAGAGAGAAAGAGGCTGAGTCTATTATGTAAATGAAAGAGCAGAAGGATCAGCAAGAGAACAATGAGTTTGGAAATCTTCATGTTCCTGGGCCCCTCTCTATGATGCAAAGCTGAGTCAGCCTTTCAGCAATATGTAGAATGGCTATATATTTTTAGTAGTAGTAATGGTTGAAGTGATGTCATACTCCCTCTATTGTTCTGGGATGTGTAGGTTTTGTGATTACATAGCAGTTCCCCATTTTTTAGCAAGAAAGGCAAAATCTTAGGGCTTATCTATCCTCTTTTCTTCAGTTAATAATCAGCATTTTATAATGTTAAGAAATATTTATAAATTATTCATAAATATAATAAAATAAAATATTTGCCTTTATTCCTTGAGTGACTTCTAGCAGTAAGCTTTTGGCTCTTAATGTGGTACTTGGATGCTTTGGTCATATTCTACACAGAAACATGTAGTTTAAAAGACAATGAGTAGACATGCAGGTGAATATTCATTGCGTATGCAAGAATGAATCTCCTTGGAATTATCTAATTATAGAGTCCTACCTGATTAAACCAACTGTTCCATGTTATGGCATCTTCATCAAGGATGAATGATGGGTCTGGAGAAGCCTGTGGATCTATCCTCCCAACACTCACTCTTTGCAAACTTTGGTTGGAGAATATAATCCAATTGACAATATTCAAGCTAGATACCACCTCACCATTCTGGTTGATGAAGACCACATCTCCAGCTGTATTGTTAAATGAGATACTTCTCAGAAAGTGATGGAGCTAGATTGAAAACAGAAAAAGCACGTTTGTAAAAGGCTGCAGTTCTAATACATGGCTCAGGTATCTTTATTCTGTGGGCAGGACCTACAGCAAGTGGTGGGCAGTGATACAGTCAACTGTGAGTGGAGTCAGGTCCAGGGATGGAGAGACCACCAATTTTCTCTCTACCACATCCCTCACTTCGTTTTAACACCCTTTCTTTATCTCCCCACACCACTTTCCCTCTGTCCCTCTTCATCCCTGGAGACACCACAGTGGTGTGCAACCACATGCTCTGAGGGAGGATTTTGTGTATATGGGATAAAGAGAATGCTGAACATCTCTCTTGATCATTACCGCTGCTTCTTATCTGTGAATGCAGTAACATATTAGTGGTCTGCAAACTTCTACCATGGAAGTGATTTTCCTTGTCTGAGATGAATGAGCAAGTTGACAACATTTTGGAAACCCATATCTTGTGGGGGAATAACAGGCCTCTTCCAGTTGAGGATGTTTAGCCTATTACCTGCCAAAACTGTTGATTCTGATTCTTCCCTCTCCCTCTGTATGCCTTTTCTCTGTGCCTGAGTCTGGATGTGGACATGGTATGTAAAGCATGGGCCATGGCGTAGACAGCATAGTGGATACTGTAACTGTGGCCTGCCATGCTCATTTCAAAAAATGATCCAGGAAGGCTCTCCAGCTTCTCTTCTCCGGTGCAAATATTCCCCTCCACCTTGTCTGCAGTCATATCCGGGAACACACATTCAAAGGCCTGTTGCCAGAAGTCCCTGATAAAACCGTCCCCATCTGTGCTGGAAGGGTTTCTGTGCACAACATATTGATGAAATCCTGGTGGGTTTCTGAAGTGAATTTCAAAGGATATAGCACCATTGAATATTCCTGCATCCCAGTTCCTTTGAATGACTAATGAAGTGAACTCAACCTGGGCCGTTATTATCCATACTTTACTTTTTATATTGTATGTCATGTCATCATGTACTGATAGGTATGGAAGCCATCTCAAAATTGTCATGTAATAAGATTCTCCATAGGCAATTATTATATTAGCTGTGCCGCTAAAAATTTTATGGTTTATACTTGCCCCCTGTTGTAGCATGCCATTTATTTCAGAAATAAAACTTAAACTGGGGATTCTTTCTAGGAATGCAAAGCAGACACCACTCTTGGTAAATATTGGAGAGATGGTTTGCAGAAATCTTTCTCCATTGTCATTGTCCATTGCAACGACTCCAATCCATGTCCACCTGAAATGCAGAAGCAAAGAGAGAATTCCCTCATACTGAAGGGCTTCTGAGGCTGCCATCTGGTAGAAGGGAAGCCCTGGGCTTTTATCATTCATCACTGGAGCAGAGCCATAAATGAGCTAAAAAGTAAATGGAAGAATAGAAGAGACAAAGTAGATTCATTTCACAGTATTCATATACATTATGTGGTGAACCCTGTTAGTCAAATATACCCTTTGTCAACATTTCAGGGTTTGGTGCATCTCTCTCAGTTATACAAAAGACATACATGCAGATGGGCTGAAAAATGGGATCATCTCCCATTAGTGGTTTGGAAACCTGTGCTTTGCTGAATGGAGAGGGGCACTGCGTCTGTTTTTTACTATTTTTATGAATCTTGTTAACACTTGATGTCTGGAGCAGGGCATTGTGTCTACTTCACTTAAAAACAAACAAAAGTTTTTTTATGCTATTGCAAAATTTGGCAGGGTCTTGTGCAATGGATAAAACTGGATGGGGGAACATACCATGCCCCAAACAGCAGATTTCCTGGACATTATCTGGCTTTGTCAGAATTGCAACTTGGGTTAGATGCACATTTCTTCTCTGGAGCTTCGTCTTTCTTCTTCATGATGCACATGCCCCATCACACAGCAAAACTGCGCTGATTCTTCTCAGACTTTATTTATGAGCATTTATTTCACTTGTGAATCAGCTGCTAACTACTTTTACTGTTCACCTGTGGAACTGGATTGTATCTGCAGTTTGCCATAACTTCTCTGTATCTTTAATTATGTTGGGTGTGCTAAAGAGGAATAGTTATTTTACTGGCTCCTACCTGTAAGTTTTTTTGTAGCTGTAAGCATTTTCCCCACTTCCCCAGCCTATTTGACATGCCCTCCTCACTAATTTTTCCACTGGCGCCTAAAATCTTATTTCTTTTATCCAGTAAGCAATTCCCCCCTTTACTCAGCAGCTCAATTCAGATACCCTCCTAACTAAGCAGAAAATGATGCATAACCAAAAACTGCTGGTGAGAGAGAAGCCCACTCTCCCATCAGTGGCATTTGTTATATACTGTAAGTGATCTAAATTTGTGTGTAAGACGTTAGAGTTACATATTTTTTTCAGGTATTGCAGTAAAGGTAAAGGCACCCCTGACCATTAGGTCCAGTCGTGACCGTCTCTGGGGTTGCGGCGCTCATCTCGCTTTATTGGCCAAGGGAGCCGGCATACAGCTTCCAGGTCATGTGGCCAGCATGACTAAGCTACTTCTGGCAAACCAGAGCAGCGCACGGAAACGTCATTTACCTTCCCGCAGGAGCGGTACCTATTTATCTACTTGCACTCTGACGTGCTTTTGAACTGCTAGGTTGGCAGATGCTGGGACAGAGCAAAGGGAGCTCACCCCATCACGGGGATTCGAACCGACGACCTTCTGATCGGCAAGCGCTAGGCTGTGTGCTTTAGCCCAAAGCGCCACTCACGTCCCCACAGGTATTGCAACCTTGCCCTTTATTCAGGTTTCTCTGTCTGTCTGTCTGTCTGTCTGTCTGTTGTTTGCTTATATTACAATTATGTACCATCTTTATTTTCCAAGAATCTCAAGGTGGTGTACATGGTTCTCCTTACAATTTCATCTTCACCCGGAACTGATCCTGAGGAGCCTCTTCCTCTACGCAAGCTATTAGAGGTATTGTACATAGGTGTCCTACCTGCGGAATCTTATAGATATCCAAAATAGTTGCCACATAAAAGGAGATTTCAGAATCCAGTCCCCCAATGACCCCAGTCAGACTATTTTCAACATCACATATATAGTTAGGGACAATTTTCTCCACCATGGATAAAAGCAGCAGTGTGGCAAGATATGTGCTCCTTGCACTGATATAGCTGTCATATAAGTGGAAGCCCAAGGTGATATTGGGTAGGATGTGAGGGTCTTCGTTGATCTGCTTGACTGCAAATGCCAAGGCCACAATGTGCTGGTAACCCTTAGGCACCACCCTAGAATAAGAGTTGCAAATGTATCAGCAGGAACTTCAAAATAAGTATTCTTTTACATATCAACAGAGTAGTTAATCATATTGAGTTCAGTGGGGTTAACTCTGATCCACTATTGAATAGCTCTTCACAATAGAAGGTTCTCTCTGATGTTTATTTGAAATCTCCTTTCTTGTAAATTGAATACCCTGATTTGGAGCAAGAGAAAACAAGCATGTTCCATCTTCCTGGGGACAGCTCTTGAGATATTTTACAATGGCTATCATTCCTCTCCTCAGTCTCATCATAGATAAACATACCAAACCCCTTCATCCATTCCTCATAAGTTTTGGTTTCCAGACCATCTTTGTAGCCCTCCTCTGCACATGTTCCAGCTTGTCAATATCCTCCTTAAATTGTGGTCATCAGAACTGGGCACAGACTTCAGGTGACCAAGGCAGAATAGAGCAGGACTATTATTTCCTTTCATCAGGACACTATACTCAGCGGTGCTGAGAGTCAGCTGCTTCTTCCATGGAGTGAAGCCGCACAGCTGTTGCCAGAGAGCGCTGACCTTTTTCCTGTGACAATTCAGCTATTAAACAACTACCCGTGAGTAGGTTAACTTTGAAGATCGGGATTTAAGGAGGGAAAAAGGACTAATTTTGCTGTGAAGCGGGAAGGTGCAAACAGGAAGTCCGCCTTCCGTTTCTGTAAATAGATCAAAGCGAAGACTGTCTAAGCTAAGACCCAGAAAATCAGGTTGAAAAAGACTTAAATCTTACATCAACGAAAAGAGAACTCCCTCCCTGAGGTGCGGGAGAGGGGAGGGAGAAGGGGAAGTACTTTCTACCCGCAAAAAAAGAAGAGAGAAAGGGAATAAAGACCATCACTTAATGCATGGGAACGGACTGTCAAGGGACAATGGAACTGCCGTACTGGGAAATGCACTGCTAAAGGATAATGTAACTTTTTGACAGCTAACTCTGCAGGAGGGATACTTTGTTTTTGAAGGGTCTCTCCTGACTTGAAACTGTTGCTCCTTTGGGCTAAAGGGGGGATTTCTGAAAGTTGGAAAAGTCATTTTATTGTTGATTTTGACATTTAGGGGAGTTGACCAAGATGGCGCCGAGGCAAGTCACGCTCTCCGGCGCTCACTTTTATTTTTAAAAACCTTATCTTAATTGCCCTCCGGATGCCAATTTTTAACAAACGGAAAACATTTTAAAGACTCTGAACATTTTTATAACTCCTGTCGGCTCTGCGAGCTTCAGCTTGTCCCAGCCTGCTCCCTCCCTCCTTATCAGCTGCCCGGTCAAGGTTGCCAGAGAGGAGAGAACGCTGCTGCCTGAACTGAGAGCAGAGAGACAGAAGAGGTCTAAAGACAGAACTGTGAACTGCTTACCCGACCAACGGTGCCTGGAGAAGGAGGGTAAGGAGAGATACGACTGTGAGCTTTGCTTTGAGATTGGCCCATAGACACCCAGCTCTGCTGAACACAGAGAAAGATAAAGCTTGGAGATTCGGGGGTTAACTGAACTGACTGACCCCCGCCCAGCTGGGGGGCTGTGTGAACTAGCTGGGGACAACATTCCTGCTTAGTTGAAGAGGAAGTGCTGTAGCTGGAAAGACTCTTCATTTTAATAAATTCTTTCGAGGAGACCAGCTTTTATATTCTCAGAGACTCCTGGTGAAGGCACCCTGAGTTTTTTACAGGAAGTTTTTAATCTACACAATAACTCCACAACAGTGTATCGGATAGAACCCTCTGGAGGTTTGGAAAACCGGCTTCAGCAAGATATCGTTCTGTGCCCTGCCTTATGTGGTAGGCCTTTGAAAGACTACCTAGAAGGAATCAGCGAACCAGCCCACAGAAAGTTTCCCTTCTGGGGCTCTTCGATATCCTTCGTTCAGTATAGGGCGGTGGAAGATGGCCTCTAAAGACTAAGCTAGGCCTCTAAAGACTAAGCTAGGACCCGAAATACAAGGTTATCATAGCTGTACATGCGCTATAGCCAAACTCCACTATTATCCTTTTCCTGTTGCACATAAATTGCCTAAATAAGGCAATTTTAATTTTAATGTAGTTTTTAGCCGTTTTATTACTGCTGTCTCTTTGGCAGCATTGTTTTATTATTATATTCTGACTAGGTTGCAGCATTTGTGAAACAGCGCTGGTCGCATGATTGAGGTGAAAACTACAGGCTTAGGACAATTGCCAAGATCTAAAAGCAGAGAACTCAAAATAGAGAAATATATTGAGGCTGTTGATGAGCACATCAGGAAGCTGTTGCAGAGAGCAGGTGGGAATATAGATTGATACCCCCACTTGCCCCCCAATCTAAGGCAGTCGCACCTGGGGTAAACTGCCCTCTCTCTATATCAAGACCACTTTTACCATGGTTTTTACTAGAAGAAAATACAAGGAGTTGGGTATACTGCCTGACTCGGCAATCAGCCCCTCGGGCCCTGGTAAAAGACAAAGCAAAATCACAAATTACTTTCCTAAGATGGAGGAGGGTAAGAGTCCACAAAAAGAGTTAATTCTTGATGAAGTAATACCCCCCTCTCTTACTGTTCTTGATTGGACGTCTAATTTTAAAGAGATATACCAAGATACTGGAAATATTAACTCCCCATGCAGCCTAGCGCAAGAACTAGCTTTAGCCGAGGAACTTCAGGAGGGAAATACCTCTATTACTAAGGAACAGCTGCCCACGGAAGAAATTACATCAACCCATCAAAACCAGATACCTACTCCAAAATACTCTCAAACAGAATTGAGTGACGGTCGCCCTTTGGATTATTCCCTAGCAATAAGTTCTGATTTAGCCAACATAAAAAATTATCTAACAATAACAAACGGGCTACTGCTGACGTTAGTAGAAAATTTCACATCTCAATTAAAAGAGTTAAAATTAAATGATATGCCACAAGAACATAAAACAGTTGAGCTAGCGTCGACGAACAAACCAGTAATAAATAAGAATCTGCAAAGACATAACTCAAGGGTAAAAGTGAAGAAAAGTAAAAATATTAAAACAACAAGGAAAGCCAAGTATACCCGCAGTAATCGAAACATACATTGGCAGAAATTGTTTAAACTTCTTCCCCCAGCCCCAAATAAATCGACCACACGGGGCAGCAAAAAGAAGGGTAAAAAGAGAGAAACAAAGGTAGTTACACAGCAACCGGCTAAGGAGGACTCGCCAAGGCTGACTCCAGTAGCAAGTGAGAAGGCAGAAGTAACAACTCAGTCCTTGGATAACCAACTTTTTAATAAACCTGATGCTGCGGAAGTAGAGGCCTCTCCCTATGAAGGCAATAAAACACTTAGCAAATCAAACAGCGGGGAAGAGGAAGCGTTTAGTAGAGATGATACCCCCCTTCAGACCTGGCAAGCCTCCAGTCAGGAAAGAGATTGGAATTTGATCCTAAATCCCCAAAAACTGGTATTCACGAACTTCCCGAAGCCTAAGGGCTTCCTTACAGGGAAACAGCGAATAATGAACTTTGTATCTAGTCTAAATGACATACTGCCAGGAATGGTTAATGCTAATGATATCACCTCGGTGGAATATTTACATTATGATGGTCACTCAGTGAGAGCACTGACCACTTTTAGGGATCAGAACCTGGCCAAGTATATTTTTAGGTCAAGACCTGCCTTTTTAAAAGCACGGACAACAATACTTAGGCTCTTTGAAAATAAGGCTCCTTTGAGCCCCCTTTTGAAAACTAAGCAGGCAAATCTTAGAAAGGGGAAACAACTCTCAAAATTTTGGCCTGACAAACAGAACCCGCAATGCCTTGCAAGCAAAGGTGAGGATTTCTTTACTATGGAAGAAAATATCCTAATTGACCAATTCTGGATGTTCCCACCATTAATACAAACTGACATCTTGGGAAGACTAGATAAGCTAAGAGATAAGCTTGCCGAGAGAGCTTCAGGCAACGAGGTTATCAAGGGGGACCAAAAAAAGACCACAACACGTAACCTTCAGATCAAAGCGGAGATTAACTTTCCACCAAGAGAGAATGTGCCACCCTTCAAGGAGAGTACTCCATCACCCCCCCGAAGGAGAAATATCCCCAAGGTGACCCCACAAGACGTATGGGACAAAATGAGATACCTAGATGAAACAGAACTGGGCCAAAATCAGGCCAAAACAGACTATCCACAGAAGGAATTTATGCATAATAAAGATCTGGTGTTCACAAACGTGAGCACTTTGCATCCACCTATTGAAATCATAGAGCGGCTGGATAGCCCGCCATTCAAAGACGATAGGCGTCCGATACATAAAGCGACAAACCCTAAAAGTACGTTAGCTAATAATTGACAAAGATTCGACTGTGATAAAGCCAATCTTAAATTTTTATCATGGAACATTGCTGGTTGGCTCAACAAGGCGACTGACCAATCATTTGTCAATTTTATTCAAGATCATGATATAGTCTTCTTGCAAGAGACATGGCTAACAGGGGATCTAGATGTAAATGGTTTTGCCTCATTTTCGCTCGCAGGTTCACCAAGCAACAAAGGGGGACGAGTTAAGGGTGGGCTAGGCATTCTAATATCCACAAGGCTGAGAGCATCTTTCGTCGAGCTGGAGCCTCTGAGCAGTGTGGCCATGGCATTATTAATGAAATGCAGATATTGCACACTTCTATTGATTAATATATATGCCCCTCCCCAAAGAGGCAAGCAGCTTATCAAAAATCTCTGGCATAGGATAGAATCTTATGTCGATGAGCTAATGAATCAAACTCCTGCTGCGGCAGTGCTGCTGGCTGGGGATTTAAATGCCAGAATTGGCCAATCAGACGAAGCGTTATATGCTCATTTTCACGACGTACCTCCCATTTCTGAAGAAGCCCATTCTATTCCCCCAAGGCTCTCAAAAGACAAAGGCTGCAATTACGCAGGCCTATGCCTTCTACGTTTTTCCAACAATCTGGATTTGACTGTATTAAATGGTCGTGTCGACAGAGAACCCAGTGGGGAATTTACATTTATATCCAACATGGGAGCCTCCACTATCGATTACGTCCTGGTGTCATCTAACCTTTTGAGCAGAGCACGGGAATGTAAAGTGGTGGAGAGGGTTGACAGCGACCATCTACCGCTCTGTTTAATACTGGATGTAAGAAAAGATTTATTTTGCTCTGATAAACTTGTAGCCCCATGCTTCGAAAACATGGAGCTAAGATACTCACGTATTAAATGGTCCAGCAAATTGAGTGATGAAATATCGGAAAGACTTCACTCAGATATTTTTCTTGCTAGAAAGGAGAACCTCGTTAATTCCCCAACTCCTGAGGCTAGATTAGACATGTTCCGGGAACTGATTTCGTCGCTACAACCTTATCTGACCAACAAAAAAACGCCACGGCAATCTCTACACTTTAATAAATCCAAACCTTGGTTTGACCAAGAATGCATGGCTATGAAACGCCTCCTGCTGGATAAGTACAGGAACTATAGAACAGCGAACTTACCTTCGCTTCCATTAGACTGGTTTGAGTCAAAACGCAGTTATAAAGCTTTGATTAGCAAGAAAAAGCTCCAGGCACAAAGGGAGGAATGGCAGTGCCTAGTGGAGGCCTCCCAAAGGAAAGATTCTGCCACGTTTTGGAAAATAATTGCAAAAAGCTGGAGAGACTCCCCGATTGAAATCGAATACTCTATACCCGCTGGAGCATGGGAGGCCTATTTCCTCTCATTATATTCATCAAATCAACTGGCCCCAGCTCTGCTTCCTGCTTCAAGTGAATTTGGTAAGGAATGGCCCCCTGTAACTACAGAAGAAATTACTGGCCTTATTCAAGCTCTTAAATCAGGGAAAGCCCCGGGTGCTGACAATATCCCACCAGAAATTCTTAAGGCAAATGTCGAATGGTGGGCCCCAGTGCTAGCCGCCTTGTTCACTAGTATAAATCAAGCGGCTATTATCCCCGAGGACTGGGGTTTAGCCATCATCATTCCAATATTTAAGAAAGGAAACAGAACTGAGCCAGCTAACTATAGACCAATCAGTCTATTAAGTATTATTAGCAAACTGTATGCTGCTCATTTATGTGATAAATTAGTGGAGTGGATGGAAAGAGAGCATATTCTATCAGAAGCTCAAGCTGGTTTTAGAGCAAAGCGTTCAACTATAGACCAGGCCCTTACCCTTCAACACCTGGCAGACAAATACTCTAGAAAAGGGGGGTCTTTATATGCAGCATTCGTGGATTTTAAATCGGCGTTTGATCTAATACCAAGGGATAGACTCTGGGAAAAGCTTGGCGCTACAAACATAGATAAACGCTTATTACGCCTTATCCGTGGTCTATATGAAAACACCAGGGTGAGGGTAAGATGCGATCGGTCAGGCCATCTAACTAAAGAAATTCAAACGCACTATGGGGTTAAACAAGGATGTGTCCTCGCGCCAACGCTATTTAATTTCTATATCAACTCTCTAGCAGTAAATATGGCGAAAGAAAATGCCCACCCTCCCAAACTGGCAGGTATTCCCATCCCGGTGCTTCTGTATGCGGACGACGCAGTCCTACTCTCCTTTTCCTGCGTTGGCCTGAGGAAGCTTTTGAGATCACTTGCTGACTATTGTCAAGCGGAACAACTATCAATAAATTACAGCAAATCTAAAATTATGGTGTTTTCAAAAAAAAGAAGGAAACACAAATGGAGAATTAATGGTCAACCTATTGACCAGGTAGCAACTTTCAAATACCTGGGAATAACTTTTCAGGAAAGGGTCTCGTGGCACCAACAGATGAAAAACGCCATTGCCAACGCAGGAAGGGCTAATAAAGCCCTTACAAGATTTTTTCACGGGAAAGGGGGTAAATACGTTCCGGCGGCCTCCCAGGTTTTTGCTGCAAAAATACTCCCACAACTCACTTATGGATCCCAGGTTTGCAGTTTTAAAAATTTTGCGCCTATGGAGGCATTTCAAACAAAATTCTATCGGTGTTTATTGGGGATCCCCCCCTGTGTATCTAATATAGCTGTCCGCTTAGAAGTTGGACAACCACCCGTTAATGCGCGGCTGTGGATTCTAAAGATACACTACTGGTTAAAACTTATTTTTTCCCCGGCCGGTTTGGCTCCTTTAACACTCTTAGACACCTTTCATTCCACCTGGAAAGCTTCCCTGTTTGAAAAGATAAGAAGCTTGGGATTCTCCCCGCAGATCTTGATAGCGGCAGGATATGAGAGAGCCAGAAGTCAAGTGCTCCAACGCATTAGGGACATAGAGCTGCAATGTCATATGGGCAAAATGGATAAACATGCCATAATTAGAGACTTTGGGAGAGGGTTCTCACCCGCAAATTATTTGGCTGATTTACAAATACCTAAGTACAGACACTCCTTTACCCTGGCCAGATTTAACGTTCTGCCCTCTGCCCTGCTGCTAGGCAGATATGAGGGCAAACCATATGAGTCACGTGTTTGCCCGTGTGGCTCATCGGAAGTGGAAACAAGTCTGCATGTATTGCTGCGCTGTAGTTACTACGAGGATCTACGTTTGACCTTTATTGCCCCAGTTCTACAAAAGCTTAAAAATGAACCAGAACTCCAACGTATGAGAGCCTTGGTAGAAGATAAGGTTCCTGAAATTACGATCAATGTGGCCAAATTTTGTGTAGCCGCTATTAGGCGCAGGAAACAAGAGCTTTCCAATGTCAATATGCAGGCGAAGGCAAATACTTAATTTTATTTATGCTGTCTAATTTTAAATTGCAGTTATGTATCGAAATTGTCCTTTGTTTTTTCCGGTGTTATGCTTCGCTGACTAGCTGTACGAGTTAATCTGGTCTGTGACCGTTTAATAAAATTTGATTTGATTTGATTTGATTTTATTGTTACAAATTGGAACTGTTACTGTGTCCCCCTAGAGGAACTTTGAAATTGCTACAACTGGCCAGGGAATTTTCCACTTTAAACTGGCCACACTAAAGGGGAATTTTCCACAATAAACAAGTAATCGTGGGACTGACCTTGAGCCTTAGATAAAGTGTTATGGCAGACTTGACTCAGGAAAAAACAACAAGATCGGGCAAAATTAGACAGCAGCTGCAGCAGCGTAGACCGTCAGCACCTGGCCTCTCTGCCCCACCAGGTGAAGACTTAACCCAGGGGGCAACTAAAGGAATGGCAGCTGAAGGAGGTTTAGCTCCAGCCCTAGATAAAATTTTTGAATCTTTGGAAAAGTTAAGCAAACAAGTGGCTGAAGCGACAACTAAAATTGATCAAAATACTTTAAGCATCAATAATTTGGGGCATAAAGTGAACTCAAATACAGAATCTATGGAGAGACTGCTGCAGGAATCTACTTCGAATCGAAAAACAGCTGAAGAAGCCAAGGAAAAAGCATTGGATTACTAGAGGACTGGCACCTAAGACTCGAAAAGTGGAAATTTGCCCTAAAACCTGCTCCGACCATAACGCTGGGAAAATGGAGATGAAACTAACACCTACAGGTTCCTTCAGATGGAGGATGAATGACACCCTGTTTAGAGATCAAGAGGTTATCAAGAAGGCCCCAAAAACCTTGAGAGACTATTTCGAGATAAATATGAATACCACCATTGAAAAAAGAGTAATCTGGGACGCAAGTAAAGCAGTTATGAGGGGGTTTCTAATTCAACAGAACACAATAAAGACGAGAACCCAAAATGAGAAAAAAGAAATTTTTTTCGAAAAAATAAAAGAGGGTGAGAAGAAACTGAGAGTGAAACCAAAGTCACAAGAGATTATGAGAGAAATAAAGTTATACCAAGTTCAATATATGAAGATGATGAATCAGGAAATAGAATGGAAAATTAAACAGATGAGACAAAGGACATTTGAATTGGCTAATAAATGTGGAAAACTGCTAGCTTGGCAAATGAAAAAAAGACAAAAACTTAACACTATTACTAACTTGGAAGTGGAAGGAAAGAACATTCAGAATCCAGTGGACATTAGAAAATGCTTCCAGAGGTACTTTAAGCAGTTATACACACAAGGGCCACAAAAAGAGTGCGATTTAGATAAATTCTTAAAAACAAATGGACTTCAAAAAATCTCTCAAGAAAATAAGTTAATGTTGAACTATAAAATAACAGAACAGGAGGTGGAAGGTGCCATTCAGAACATGCAGCTGGGCAAATCTCCAGGGCCAGATGGCTTAACCTCCAAATACTATAGATCCTTGAAGGACTGGATAATTCAACCACTAAAGGAGGTTTGTAATGAAATCTTGGAGGGGGGAAAAGCGCCAGAGTCGTGGAAGGAAGCTTATATTACACTAATACCGAAAAATGAGTCTGAAAAGACGCAACTTAAGAACTACCGACCCATATCCCTGCTTAATGTGGATTATAATATTTTTGCAGACATTTTGGCTAAAAGGTTAAAGAAAGTATTAGTAGAAGAGATTCACAAAGACCAAGCTGGCTTTCACCCAGGTAGACACTTGTCTGACAACACGAGGAATATAATTGACATTTTGGAGAAGTTGCAAGTGAATATCAACACTAAAGCAGTTTTAATTTTTGTAGATGCGGAGAAAGCCTTTGATAATATTTCTTGGAGTTTCATGAAGAAAAATCTTCAGGGGATGGGGGTTGGTCAAGGGTTTGAAAATGGTATATTCAGAACATACCATTGAAAATGGTATTCAGAACAAAAAGCCAAACTAATAGTTAACAATGTGGTAACAGAGGAATTTAAGATAGAGAAAGGGACACGACAAGGCTGCCCAATTTCCCCATTGCTTCTTATTTCGGTCCTGGAGGTTTTGCTAAACATGATCAGAAGGGATCGTCTGATTAAAGGTATACAGGTCGGGGCCAAACAGTACAAATTGAAAGCTTTTGCAGATGACTTAGTATTGATGTTACAGGAACCAGAATCTAGTACCAAAAGAGTTTTAGAATTGATCCAAGAATTTGGACATGTGGCAGGATTTAAGTTGAACAAGTTAAAAACTAAGGTGCTCAAGAAAAATTTAACACTGATTGAGAAAGAAAGGTTTCAGAAGGAGACAGGTTTAACATTGGTTAAGAAAGTAAAATACCTGGGGGTTAATATGACAGCTAAGAACTTAAACCTATTTAAAGACAACTATGAGAAATGTTGGTCAGAAGTCAAAAAGGATCTAGAGATATGGTCAAATTTGAAGCTTTCCTTCTTAGGTAGAATTGCTGCTATAAAGATGAATGTACTGCCAAGAATGTTATTTTTGTTTCAATCATTGCAAATTCTGGACAAAATGGACTGTTTCAAGAAGTGGCAGAGAGACATTTCTAGATTTGTCTGGCAGGGCAAGAAGCCTAGAATAAAATTTAAAAATTTAACCGATGTAAAGGAAAGAGGCGGATTTGCCCTGCCAGACCTTAAACTTTATTACGAATCAGCAGCATTTTGCTGGTTGAAAGAATGGCTACTTCTTGAGAACACAGACATTTTGGATTTAGAAGGTTTTAATAATGTCTTTGGGTGGCATGCCTATTTGTGGTATGACAAGGTTAAAGCACATAAAGCATTTAAAAACCATATTGTCAGAAAAGCATTGTTAAATGTCTGGATAAGGTATAAGGACTTACTTGAAAATAAAACCCCAAGGTGGTTGTCACCGATGGAAGCAAAGGCTCAGAAAAAGCTCAATATGGAGGCCAAATGGCCGAAATATTGGGAAATTTTGGAACAAGAAGGAGACAAATTGAAATTGCAGAGCTTTGAGAAATTAAAAGACAAAGTGCGAGACTGGCTTCACTATTATCAAATAAGGGAAGCCTACAATTTGGACAAAAAATTGGTTTCCAGGTGGAAAAATCAAAATTAGAAACAGAACTGTTAGAACCCAAAACTAAGATTTTGTAAAAAATGTATAACTTGCTGTTGAAATGGAATACGCAGGATGAAACGGTGAAATCTGCTATGATTAAATGGGCATAAGATGTTGGACATAACATTATGTTTGCTGACTGGGAACAGTTGTGGACCACTGGTATGAAATTTACGGCATGTAATGCCCTAAGAGAGAATATTATGAAAATGGTATATATACAGGTGGTACATGACACCAGTCAAGCTTGCAAAAATCTATCACTTGCCCGATAATAAATGTTGGAAATGTAAAGAAAACGAAGGTACATTCTTTCACCTATGGTGGACGTGCCCAAAGATTAAGGCTTTCTGGGAGATGATCTATAATGAAATGAAAAAGGTATTTAAATATACCTTTCTAAAGAAACCAGAGGCCTTTCTGCTGGGCATAGTCGGCCAATTGGTGCCAAAGAAGGACAGAACTTTCTTTATGTATGCCACAACAGCAGCAAGAATACTTATTGCAAAGTACTGGAAGACACAAGATCTACCCACTCTGGAAGAATGGCAGATGAAGATGATGGACTATATGGAACTGGTGGAAATGACTGGCAGAATCCGAGACCAGGGAGAAGAGTCGATGGAAGAAGATTGGAAAAAGTTTAAAGACTATTTACAGAAATATTGCAAAATTAATGAATGTTAGAATGATGTTGGATAGAAACTAAGTGGTTTTTAGCAGTAATGTTATGAACATGAAAAAATGGATTATTAATAGGTAAAAATTTAAGGTTACAATAAATTATGATTAAAGACTAGGATCTACAAAGAGGGGAGGGATTTGCTGAATTAACAAACTGAACTGGAATACAAAAAAGGGAGGCGTGAGGAGGTCCGGGAAATAAGCAAATGAAAGACAAGTAATGGAAAGAATGAATTGTTTTTAACCATTTTTATTTTGTATTTTTCTTCTTTCTTTTTTCACTTTGTAATATCTGGAAAATCTTAATAAATATCTTATTAAAAAAAAGGACACTATACTTCTGTTGATGCAGATCTCTTGAACCTTTCCACATGTACCACTGGCAAGCCAAGTTTTCCTCATCTTAGATTTGTGTATTTGTAGGTACCACTCTTACTTTTCTCCAAGTTTTTAAATATTTTAAACTCAGTAGTATCTAGAATAGGGGTTGCTAATGTGGGGCTCATGGGACGTCTTCCCTTACATGTCTGAGGTCTTTTTCTGACACTTACAAAGTCTCTGGTCTCTCTGGTCTCTCTCTGCAGTGACTTCCTTTTCGTGAGTCAGTGCTGGTCGTTCTATACTTCATAATAAGTACCTTTCAGTGCTGAAACAAAGCTTAGTCTAAGTTCAGAAAATGAAAGCATAAGGACATTCAGCCTCAGAACAGGTTTTTAAAAATACATTCTTACTAATAGTCTAGTAGTTCAGATAAAGTCTAGCAAAATGGGCTGCTTATAAGGCCTCTCCCAAACACACAAGCATGCATACATGCATTTCAATACATTTATATTCATTTCTCTATCCAGAAATGGGAATTTCTCCTATATTATCTTAATTCACAAGACATTTGTTCCTTTTTTTTTTGCACCAGCACAAGTCCCATTCATATCTAAAGTGGATTCCCCCAGATAAAAGGGTAAACATTTGCTGCCTCACTCATTATTCTGAGACTGCAACTCTAGGTTTGATCATTCTTTTGATGTAATACAATGAGTGGCTTAGTTCTTACACAAGCTCTTCAGGCAGCAGTGGTGGGGGTTCCTCAGTGAATGTTGCTGGAGAGGCGATGAAGCCACCATGGGAAACAATGCCACCAATGAGGAACTCTCCTGGTTGATGATACGTGTGAAGTGGACTGTGTGGACCTTGGAGTCTGCATTTCTCTAAGTGAGCCTGACATACTTTGTAAGAAAACAGTTCCAGCAGCAAGACCACTAAAATCACCATTCTCAATTCAAAGGCAACTGTTTGATCTACACAGAAACCACTATTTCTCTGGCAATAGCATAATTAACTTCTCCAAGATAAAAGCTGTCTCATTTGAATGGTACTTTATTTACCTGAAGTGATAAAATCTGGGACTATCCAAGATCAGACTTGAGGCTCCCAGACCTATTTAAATTATTCTGGTAATTTTAGTATCCCTTGTGTTACTTTTGCCAGTGGCCACTGAAAGTCCACAGAGGTTTTTGAGAAGCCACAACTTTAATTATAGCCCTGTTAATAACCAAGCTGGAATGTAGTTATTTATTCAATGCTTGCAAACCCCTGTGGTATTGCAGAAGAAAATGTGTTTATCTCATATATGGAAATATTGTGTTAAATTCCCTTTCAGTGGATAATAAGGGGCCAGTGGTGTATTAGTGAAGTTAGAAATTCATAATGGAAGACCTTGTAAACAATGGAGACTCCAAAATGTAGTACGGTGTTGTCAGCATCTTGAAATTTAACTGAGTAGACCTTGATTCACATCAACCACGTGGCATGACAACAATGGCTGCTCACCACTTTTCCTGGGGGCGAGAGTTGTTTTCCCTCACTCTCAGCCTCCTTCCCCGATAGCCTAGGCACACACATTTGCTGGCCTTTGAAGGGAAATTCTCCTTGGCCGGTGGATCTCAAAAGGGATGGGTCTTTCCAACCCAAAGGGCACTATAAATGGGCCGCTCACTGCTGTCTCCTGGAGGGCACTGCCTTCCTGGCTGTAGGCATTGGCTGCTGTCTCATCTGGCCTTGCAGTGAGGCTTAAAAGGGCAGTTGCAGGAGGCTCTCGCAGCAGGCTGGGTGAAGAGCGACACCCTCCCACCCTCCCTTATTATTTCCAATTACAATTCACAATTCCAATCACAATTCATAACACACACATCTATACTAAAAATGCAATCCGTGCGCAGCAATCAAAGTTTAATTTATATTTTGTGTGTTATTTCATATATTAAGAAAGGAGATGATTTGTCCCCTTCCTCCGCCCCCAGATGAGAACAGGAATTGAATCCCGATGGGTGCTGTTTGCATAGGAGCACCCTGAAACTATGGTGCTCCTAAAATTTGGGGGATCAAATTTTCCCCCAAACCAGCTGCTAAGCAGAAGTTTCTGCTTTCTGCACAGGGGGACTAATTTTACAGACACTCATTAACAAGCATAGTTAACTTGCTGTATAACAGTGCAGATGTCTACGCAGAAATAAGTGTTTTAAGATTTAATGGGCCTTACTCCCAGAGAAGGGAGTGCAAGCTGGCAATGTAGGCTCTGGTTTATGATTGAAACTACGAGAAAGCAGTGGCTTTGTGTCCTTAAGAGCTGTATAACAGGAGGTATAATTCAGAGGTTAAGCCTGGATTCCAGAAAGCTGAGGTCCATTCTGGGAATACAGATGCAATCTGAAGATTCTCTTTCCTCTTTGATTCCACTTTCAATCTGATTAAACTCTGGTTTACTTGTATTCTCCATTCATCATTGTTAGGTCTAATCAATTTTATCTGCTAATCAAACGTTGGCTGAAGGATGCCAACAGTCAGTGGAAAGTCCAACAATATACTTGCCAGAAATATAATACGTATTTGTATTAAGTATATAGTGTTCTGATCCATCACTTGTATTGGTGAAAATAAGACTTTTCAGTTGTGGCTTTGTTGAATGCTTTTCCCAGTGAACTGTGCATGGTTCTTTGTTACCATCTTTTCCAAGCACCAGGGCAGAAATCATTCACACTTTCTTATCTAGTTCTCTGAATTTCACCAAGGAGACTTGATTCAGACAAAATCTTGGGGGGAGGGAACCGAATCCAATGGAGGGTAATTTATTTCTGTTGGTTTCTGCTTTCCTTCACTGTGCAGCGAAAGGGCTTGTCACGAGACAGGTGTTTACATTCCACAGTCTGTACTGTTGGAGTTTCTCACGGGAAAGGGAGACTGGATGTGACGTACACTGGTTTCCTGTTTTTCACTGTACTTTGCAGTTTCACTTTGTGATTCTCTCCGAGCTGTCAAGGAGAGAGGATGCATTTTTTCTGCTCCGGCAGAGGCAAGATGTCTTTCTGTAATATACCAGCTTTGAACTGTAAATAAAGCAATATAGAGTATGCAGCACGTACTCCTCATCCTTCCGCTGGGCACGAGACTCTGCTTTAAACCAACACGTGGTTATGGGCTCCAGAAGTCGAATCGGAGTGCTGGCAAAGGATCGGAATGCAGAGGGACAGATCGGAACGGAATCTGCTCTGCGCGTAAAAGTGATTGATGAGGTATGTGCTACTGCTCCGGGCAGCCTGCCAGCTTCTAGTTAATGGCTTTATGGCTGGACTTTGAACTTTCAAAGCCGTTTTGCCGGGAATAGGCAAAAGGCTCCCAGGCACAAGTTACTATGCTGGGGAAATCGAAAGTAACTTTTAAGTGCGCTTTTGGAATAAAGCAGCTGCAGCAGTGACGCAGCAAGATTTAAAGCAGCATATATGACGCTGAAGGCTAATGCCAGAGTCATGATGGCCCTTCAGGATGCTTGTGGGATTCCTAAGCTCAACAAGAAAAATTATGCCGACTGGGTTCTGTATGCAGAGGCAATTCTGCGGAAAGAGGGTTTGTTTGAGGTGATTACAGAAACCCCCCCAGTTCCAGTTACAGATGCATGGGAAGCTAAGGATTCCAAAGCAAGGGGAACTCTTACATTGATAGTATCCCCAGAAGAGCTCTGTCTATTGCGTGATAAGACCTCAGCCAGAGAAATTTGGGACGCTTTGAGAGAAGCTCACTTAAGGACAGAAGCAGGGTCCACTATGTTTTACTTTAACAAGCTGCATAATATGGCTCTTGCTGAAGGTGGAGATGTGCGTTTACATCTGATGGAGATGCAAAATCTGAGACATGAGCTGCAACAGAGAGGACTCAACTTTCCAGAGGCTGTGTATTCTTTCATGATACTACAATCTTTGGGTTCAGGTTGGGAGTCTGTTGCAACCCAGATTGCTGTGCAACCAACCGCTCAGCTAACAGTGGACTATGTAACTGCCGTGATTTTAAATGAAGCAGATCGCCGGGGTGCTAGCTGCATGGGCAAGGGGGAGTCTTCACAGACGTCATCCCATAGTGCAGTGGAACCACCAGATGGCGCCAAAGCTTTGAAGGCAGTGAAATGCTACTCGTGTGGACGTCTAGGCCATATGAAGAGGGAATGCAGATATCCCAGGGCCAAGACAGAACAGCGCAGCGAAAGCTCATCGCGCGGAAAAGGCCGAGGCAAAGGCAAAGGTCCGGTGTCTAGGACAACGCAGCACAAGGCTATGGTTTCACGCTTCACTCCAAAGGTTGCAGAGGTCCAGAAGACGTCTAGATCTTTCTTCGTTGTTGATTCAGCGGCAACCCACCATATGTGCAATGATAAGAGACTGTTTGTGTCTTTTACACCGCAGGAAGGTGCGATTCACCAGGCGGATGACCACATTATTCCCAGTAAAGGCTACGGAACTGTTGTTCTTCACAGTTTGGACTTATCGATACAGAATGTGCTTTACGTGCCAGACGCCAAACATAATCTGCTCAGCGTTGGACAGCTGAATGAGCGGAACATTGACGTATCCTTCAAGAACAAGAAGTGCATCATCACAAAGAAAAATGATTATGTATTGCATGCTGAATATGTTGATCGTTTGTTTGTTTTGTATTATGATGATGTTGAAAAGGATGACACTTGTTGCATTGCAGGTTCTAACAAAAGTTTGCATGCAGAATGTATTCATGATTTTCATAGAAAATTTGGTCATTTGCATTTTGAGGCAGTATCTAAAATGCCTGCCTTGGTTGAAGGTATGACTATTAAACCCTGCAGGTACCACATGAAGTGCAAAGCATGCGCAGCAAACAAGGTGAAAATGGCTGCGAAAGGTAAGGTGTCTAGTAGGCAAGCTACGGAACCATACCAGGTTGTTCATGCAGATTTGGTTGGACCACTAGCGCCCTCTTTGGGTGGAAATAGATACTTCATGGTTCTCATTGATGCATTTTCTAGATATATTTTTGTGTACAATCTCAAGCAGAAATCGGAGGCTTTTCCTAGGTTCAAGGAATTCTGTGCTTGGTTGGAAAATGTGCATGGTAAGAAGATAAAGACTCTTTTCAGTGATCGCGGGGGAGAATTCACTTCTCAGCAGTTTGAAGCTTTTCTGACTGAGAAAGGAATTCAACACGATTTGTCTAGTCCTCGCTCGCCATGGCAGAATGGACTTGCGGAAAGGGCAAATCAGACATTGCTTCAAGGGTTAAAAACCTTGCTGCATGATGCCAATCTTCCAGAGAGTTATTGGGCCGAATCTCTCTCGTGTTTTGTTTACAGTTACAATCGCAGGTTATCTTCAGCGATTGGTTGTACCCCCTATGAGAAGATGTTTGGCAAGAAGCCATACATCAAACACATGAAGATTTTTGGTTCTGACATGTGGATTCACTCACCACAAAATTCCAAGTTAGACAAGCGTGGATTGCATGGTATCTTTCTAGGTTATCAGAAAGGGTCTTACAGAATAATGATGACTGACTCTAAGACAATTAAGCTCACGAGAAGTGTTGAGTACAATGCAAAGTGGGGGGAGAATGTGGGAATTTTCCAATGTTATCCTGATGACGGTGATGAGACTGAGGATAGTCAAAAGCAACCACAACAACCCACACCCACTGATGAAGGTTCTGAGTCTGAATCTGAAACTGAATCGGGTGATTCAGGGGATTTCAAGAGTGCGAAAGCCTCTATGCGACCCTCTGAAAGCTCTGATCAAGAATTGGAGGAACCATTGTTCACAATAGGTCGTTTTTCTCCTAAGAAGGAAGAGGAGAGTGTTGAAGACTTAAGGCTAATTCGTAGGTCACAGAGAGCCACAAAAGGCAGACCTCCAAAGAGATTTGCTGATGAGTTTGCTACGATAGCAGTAACAGCTGTTAAAAGCTCCAAGAAGGTATTTGAACCTTCAAGTTTCCAAGACATCCAGGGTTTGGATTCAAAGGAAGCTGAGCCATGGTTAAATGCCATGAAGGCTGAGCTTGATTCCTTAGAAAGGAACAAAACATGGGAGCTAGTTCCAGTAGTTCCAGGAATGAAACTGCTTGGAAGCAAATGGGTCTTCAAAGCGAAGACAGATAAAAATGGCAAGATAGTCAGACACAAAGCCAGATTGGTAGCCAGAGGTTTTGCACAGGTACCAGGTGAAGACTATCACGAGACCTATTCACCCACAGTGAGATATGAAAGCATTAGGCTTATGCTCAAGCTAGCTGCAGAGGAAAATCTACACATTAGTCACCATGATATTAACACAGCTTTTCTGTACGGATCTCTAGATGAAACACTTTATATGCTTCCACCTGATGGCGTACAGGTAAAACAGGGATTTGTTTGTGCTCTGAAGAAATCCCTTTATGGTCTCAAACAAAGTGCACGGTGTTGGCACACAAAACTCACTGAAGTATTGTTTTCTCTAGGTTTTCAGCAAGGGAAAGCTGATCCATGTGTATTTGTCAAAGAGGAGGGGCAAAAGAAACTGTACTGTTTGTTTTATGTTGATGATTTATTATTCTTTTGGAAAGATGTCGCAATGTACAATAACGCCCTAGCTCAACTGAAAGAGCACTTTGACATGAAAGATCTTGGTGAGGTAAACAACTACCTATCTCTGGAAATAGAGAGAGATCAAGATGGTAACATTCTAGTACACCAGTCACGGAAAATTGCTGATGTGTTAAGCAAACTAAATCTGATGGATGCTAACCCTGTAGACACACCGATGACAACAGGTTATCAGGTAGATGACACTGAAGAAGCATTTTCTGACACTACACTGTACAGAAGTGTGCTAGGCAAGCTAAACTTCATTGCCAGATGTTCAAGACCAGACATTGCTGTTAGCTGTAATTTGCTAAGCAGACAAGTCAACAATCCTAGTGTCAAGGATTGGAAAGCTCTGAAACGCATAGCGCGGTATTTGAAAGGCACTATGCATTACAGACTGAGACTTAACAATCAGAAGTCTGGTGGTCTTGAAATATTTGCAGATGCAAGTTTTGGAAGTGACACTACAGACAGGAAAAGTACGTCTGGAGTTTGCTACATGTACAATCAAGGTCTGTTTGATTGGTCATGCAAGAAGCAAACAACAGTTAGCTTAAGTACTTGTGAAGCCGAACTGAATGCACTGTCTTATTCACTTAAGGATTGTGAATGGTTAATACAATTGTGCAAAGATATGAAAATTCCTGTCAAATGTCCAATCCAGGTTTACCAGGACAACAAAGCATGTTTGGCTTTGCTGAAGTCTGAAGGTTGTAAGCAAAGCACGAAGCACTTGCAATTAAAGTTGCAGCATGCTAGGGAATGTATTCAGAAGGGACTCGTAACGGTGTCCTATATGCCAGGTAATGAAATTCCTGCTGATGTATTGTCCAAGATTGTATCAAGGGATCAACACTGTACCTATGTGCAGAAGTTGGGTTTGTACTGATGTTGTACGAACACGCTGCCCAGTGATGTTCACAGAAAGGGGGAGGATGTTGGTTTCTGCTTTCCTTCACTGTGCAGCGAAAGGGCTTGTCACGAGACAGGTGTTTACATTCCACAGTCTGTACTGTTGGAGTTTCTCACGGGAAAGGGAGACTGGATGTGACGTACACTGGTTTCCTGTTTTTCACTGTACTTTGCAGTTTCACTTTGTGATTCTCTCCGAGCTGTCGAGGAGAGAGGATGCATTTTTTCTGCTCCGGCAGAGGCAAGATGTCTTTCTGTAATATACCAGCTTTGAACTGTAAATAAAGCAATATAGAGTATGCAGCACGTACTCCTCATCCTTCCGCTGGGCACGAGACTCTGCTTTAAACCAACAATTTCACAGTACATAGATAATATATAGAACTCACTGCCAAAGGAAACAATGTTGAAGACAGTGCATTTCTTTTTGGATATGGCTTGAAGGTTTAATCTTACTGCAAACAAGTGGTACAGTGACAATAAAGTATTTCTATTTCCCACAGCAATCTGGTTGGTCAGTGTGAGTACAGGCTGCCGTACAAGATGGGCCATTGGCCTGACTCAAGAGGATCATCTTACATTTCTACGATCTTGAGTATGGATAAGTTGATGATGAAATATGACTGTGAGCAGTACAGAACAAGAGACCATAAATGAATACTCAAATATTCCATGGCCTACAATAGTACAGTTTCACATTATGCTGAAAGCTGTGAGAATTAAGGCTAGATACAGATTTGTTTACTTGCATATTTTGACAAGAATTGCTCTGAGTCTTCTTGTCAACACATACTACATGTATGTGGAAATGTATTCCTCAAAGCAAATGAGTGAATTTTACAATGAAAATTTCAACTACGGGAATTTGGAGTCTAGGAAAAATTGTAAAAGGG